>NW_028277086.1:17902500-18140000 GCF_059951505.1 Python bivittatus | reverse complement strand
TCTCAGCCATTTTTTCATTTGTTTTATGTGTTTTATTTATTGCACTGGTGTTTGTATTGTATTTGCTGCCCAGAGTCACTTATGTGAGTTGGGTGGCCATATAAATCAAATAAATAAATAAATGATTTACTAGAGAATAGTAGTAGTAGTGATCTGCAGTACTTTTTATTATATCATGTCTTCAAAAACCAGTGAATTCTGGCTTAACTTTAAAAGCTGATGGAAAATGGCAATTATTCACTCAATAGAGTGGGGAATCTGGCCCTCAACATATCAGTTTTGTTGTCTCCAGAGTCAGCAGTTATATAATACTGCACACAAGCTGATTTTAAGGCCTTAAAATGGAACTGTGGATAGAATTGTTTTGGGAACAAAGTCAGCTAAACCTATGTATTATTCCAAGAATTAGCGTGCAAAGGTTATTTCCAGATGAAGCTTTTATTGACCTGTTCACGGAATATTATGATGAGGAGGTTAGAAAACATCTTCATTTGTAACAATCTCATGATTTCCTGATTTTGCTTCCATTGTTTTTTCATTCCATTAAAAAATTGTTAAAATCTGCTTTGTTTTTTGATGTAGTTTCCACCCTGACATTAATTTAAATGGAGAATTCATGGATGTGCCGTGTTATGCCTTCAACACTTGTGGAAATACTTGCAAATTCAGTGAGGAAGTGTTTGATATGTGTTACTAATTCCTTGATCAGTGCAGCACATCAGACAACAGACAGATGTTCAACTCAGTGAAGACAACTTTCTCTTGCTGGATCCTTGCAGATGTATATCAGCTACAACTCTCGGAATTTTCCACTAGTACATCCAGCAGCCATCCTGATCATGAATTTTGGGAGTTGTAATCACAACATCTTGAAGGGTACCATGTTGGAGAAACCTGGATTAAAGTATCCCATGGTGACCAATTATATTGTGAGGTAGCTTAATACTTTATTATTATTTATTATTTATTTGACTTGTCCCTGCCCATCTCCCCACAATGGGGGACTCTGGGCGGCTTACAACAAACTAAAATCGGCAATACATAATTAAAAGATTATAAAACCAAAGTTACAAAGTTACAAAATAATTCAATACTTGCATTATTACTGTTGGTCGCACAGTCAGCCAGATGTTTAGACGGGATTTGGCATTTTTATCCACCTATTGAGTCCTCCCCAAGGACTTGGAATAGGCAGATGTTGTTGTTTGATGGTGTTAAAGGTGTCGTCACAGGATATAAGCTCTTCCAAGTAAAGCTGCCTTTTGCAATTGACTGATGGTGATTTTGTCAATGCCGATGGGCTTCAAGTGGTGCTCCAGATGCTTTGGAACTGTACCCAAGACACCTATTACTATTGGTACTGTCTTTGCTTTCTTTTGCCACAGTCGTTCTACTTCTACATCATCATTATTATTATTATCATTATTACTACTACTACTATTATCCACCAGTGATAATAATAGTACCCAGTCTGTACACTACTTGCTTTAAGAAAGAATATCCAGAACTCAGTTCATGATTTGGATAGTAGAAAGAAAAAACCCCCACCAGAGTCAACATTGATCTTACTGAACTGAAAAGTTAAAAAAAAAAACAAAGGGGGGGGCGGGACAACTCAGAGATGATGATGTAAGGAATGTGTTCCCATTTCATTCCAATTGTCCATTTCCCCTCCAGTAAAAATGTGTGAGTTTTCTATTAGATACAAAGAAAGGCAACATATTTCCTTACTTTTAAAAACCATCTTCTGCTGCCCTTTCCTCTTCTACAATACACAATAGCATTAATGAGTAGCTGAGAAATTATATCACGATCGAAACTTCAGTTATTCTTCAATTGCTAAGGTTGTTGTCAGGTTCTGTGCACTATTTTTGATTTTCTGTCTTCATGACTTTGGTCTCGTATATCTCCTCCAAGCCGCGTTGCTAAACGTTTTTGTCTGCAATTTTTCAAAATGTTGAACTGCAAGCTTATAAAATACCCCCTATTTGCTTAGATGCACGAATGAGTCAGACTAATGCTTGAAGGAAAAGCGATACTTGGAAAAACATCAGAAGGAAGGCAAGAATTGAACACTGCATGTTGTTTCAGCCTTCTTCAGCACTGCTTCATTTGATCAAGTTTATGTTCTTGCTCACTTTCATTTTCTTTGGGGCTTAGATTTTGTGCAGGTCATCTTGGGGGCTTTCCTACCCAACAGTTTAAGTATAGCCATGCGGTCTGCATGAAGTAGTGCTGAGGCTGAGAGATTATGGCTTGCCGACAGCAGAGTCAAAGGAACAGGCTTTGTATAAATTGAGTGCGACACCTTTCGCAATGAATCTAACGGCAGCCAACTTCAGGGCAAAGTTTGTACATTAAACATGAACTGCTGAGACATCCTTGTTCGTGATTTATAAATATTTTGCCAAGTGCTGTAAAAAAGTACAACCAGAATGCATATAAATTAGGGCTGTATAAAGCTCTGAAAATGTGCTGGGCCCGAAGGATGCTTCAAGCAAAGCCCCCACCTCTCCCCCCCGCCCCCCAAATAGCTGGCTCATGAAACATTTTTCCCATTTCTATAAAGTAAAGCAAAGCAAAACTACTGTGGTTTCATTGCCTCCAGGGCCTCCTCTGCCATGTCCTGAAGCTAGACCTGAAGCAGGAGGAACATCTAGCAGCTACAAGGGAGATGAAGCATCTTCATACAGTGAACCTTGATATATGTTGTAGCAGGAATAGCCAATGGTACTCAGTTTGAAAAGCATTGCTTCCTGCAAATGTTATAAAAGGTAGCCAAGAAATAAAACAAAAAGAATGACAGATCCCCTAGGGCAGGGTTCCTCAATTTCAGCAACTTTAAGATGGGTGGACTTCAACTCCCAGAATTCCCCATGGCTGGCTGGGGAATTCTGGGAGTTGAAGTCCACCCATCTTAAAGTTGCTGAGGTTGAGGAACCTTGCCCTAGGGTAATTGCTTTTTCTCTTTCAAAAAACACATTTAAACGGATGTTGCCTTTTTTGTCACCCCAATTAAATGAAACAGAATTTAGGTGCATAAGGAAGTCAGATTACTGTCGTTGTTCTTGTTATTTTGCTATTTGGGGATTAGTTGTTTTCATTCAGAGTTTGTGAGCCCATGGACAAAAAAGTACGCTGCCATTCTTTAACTGTACATTGCCAAAAATCAGCCCACTGTTGTACCTTTGGACATATCCAAAATACTATTCCCAAGTGATGAAACATGATACCTTCTGTTAATGATTTTGTATATTCTCTTTCTATACTGCTTAGATGGGCAAAGATTATCCTTGCTCCCCAGGCACTACCTCCCCAGGCACATATTTCATAAAACTGTTTTATAATTTCTTTTAGTATTCGGGAATTTCCTTTGGCAAGAATACACCTCCAATCTGAATGAAATATTATGTATGAAATGAATTGCAAGTAACCAAGTTACATGGAAGGTGATAGATTGAAGAAATATGAGCAGAAAGTGCAAAGAATCTGCTTAGTGGCAGCAAATTGTGTTGTAAGATTTAGTGTCCTTTGCATTCTAGGTTTTGCTGTTCTCTAGAGAGTTTCTGAAAATAGCTATAAATACATTAATATTCACTGGGTAGTTTTAAAGAAGCTGCTTTCTATCAGCTTAGAGAGCAGGTAACAGCATCTGGCTGACTTTAGGCCCAGCTGCTAAGCAGTGCTGGCCCTGGTTATTGCTTTAATAGGAGATCAACAAGAAATCTCAGGGACCTGGCTAGACTGGGAAATTAAACAAACACACACACACACACACACACACACACAATCCTGAAAGGAAGCAGTGACAAACCACTTCTGTGCTGTTGCCAAGAAACTACATGGAATTGTCCAGGAAGTACTCAGGAGTCAAGGAAGTAAGTAGCTGTAACAGTCTGTCAAATTGCTTAATGAAAAATCAGGAAGAACACTGGGTCATAAAGTTCATGGCCTTTGTTGTCTATATAGTAATGATCAGAGTATGGACAATAAACAAGATGAGCTTAAATTCCTAAACAAAGCAGCAAGTATCTCTTAATAGGTGTAACTGGGACCTAATGAAATGAATCCCATGATTGGAATTATAACATTTAAAGGATGGAACTTGTTCAAAATGGAATGGAATGGAAGTAACAGAAGAGGAGAAACTGCACTGTATATTAAGAATATTCCCACCTGATCAGAAATCTGAGTGAGTGAGCTTGGCAACACTGTAGAGCACATGTAGTTAAAATAAATGGAGGAGAAATAAAAGCAATTCTGCAGCTCACAGAGCAATAGCCCTTTGATTCCCCCCCCTTTTTTTTTGCTACTGCCACATGCCATTCAGGACATGATGTAAAATTAAACAATTGTTGTACATGTAGGCAGAATTTCCTCCAAATTATGACTAATTGAAAGGACCATTTCATTTTCAACACGGAGAGGAGTATTAGAAAAGAACTAGATCTGGCTAGATGTGGTTTGTTAGTATTGTAACCCCCTTTTAAGGTATCTTAGCTGTGCTTTCCTCTTATTAGTGTGTAGTAAAAAAGACAGTCTGGAAAAATGAATAACAATTTTTGCTGTAAGCTTTGCTTTAAACTGGCATATAAAAAACATAGTTTTTGGAAATTCTTGGCTTCACAGTTATGTTGTAGTAACTGGAAGTATTGTATAAAATATGATTTGATCTTAGAGAGTTTTGCCCCATGGTAAAATCTCCCTTCCCAACCAGATTATCTTTAATGGGTCTTAGTAAGTTTGCTGCTCCTAATAAAAGCTTACCTACAACAGTTTTAATTCATGGTCTTTTCAGACAATGGAACCAGCTCAGAACTGAGAAAGACAAAACAAATCTTTAAATTTTCTCAAATCCATTTTTAATGTCAAGGTAAAGAACACTGGAAACTTTCTTTTTTAAAAAATCTATTTTATTTCTCAAGTGGTTGAGGATTTGCATCTGGAAACTAGATACAATCCAAATGCAATTACCACATTTGCACATAATGAGAATTCTGAGCTTTAATTAAAAATATGCTTAAGAAAAGTGGATGTACATATTCAGTATCATTTGTTCAACGAGCCAATGCAAGCATTTAGTGAAAACGTTTAAGGAAAATGGAAACAAAAAAAGCCCAAAAACAAAACAAAAATATATTTACTCAGCTGCAAATTACATTTTAATTATTTAGGAACATTTCATTTTTTCCCCCCAAAGTGTCTAAATTGGCTGGGGAGGCCCAATAGAAACAGTTACAATAAAAAGCTTTAAGGAAATTTGAAAAAGAACATCATTGTCCATCTATTAAGAGACCTTTGATTAAAATATGTTTGTGAGGTGATGAAAAACTGTTTCACAAATAGTACTGTATGTTAGAAAAACACCTTTGTGGGGGAAGGTAGGATGGACATCTCAAGGTGATTCTAAGCAAAACCTCTGTTTTGTGCAAATAATAATAAATTTATTAAAAATAAATCTACAAATGCTTCTCTCCTAAATATGTAGTAAAATAATTTTGGTCACCCTTTAGGAAACGGTACACATTATACTGTACTACCTTTGCCTTGATAGTGGCATTCTGTATTTCTGTGCTAAGTTATGGAGTCATAACTGGAGCTCATTATGAATGCAGAGATATCAATATATATTTAGTCATTATGAGACAATGATTAATTCTCATTGCTTACTTTTATTATAAATAGAGCTTTTGTTGTGAGAACATATAATCTCTCGTTTGTTGCTTGAAAGCCCAAAAAAGGATCATGTGTTTCCAGAGTTGCTACCAACTGCTTAGCAAGCTGATCGACTTGTCTCCCTTCCTTTCGGTTGTAGAGAACAGTTGTTAGAGGAGTTGGCTGACGATAGATGAACACTCTTCGCAGGCACTCACAAAGGGCAGAATATGAGTGGTCTGGTGCACAGGCCATGAATTTCTTGTCCTGCTTGGATGCCTGCACATAACCTAAAACACACACAGCCAGAAAAAGCAAGTCATTATTTCCATCTCGCAGCCCTCCTGTCATTGTGTGATCTTTTGCTTTGTTTTGTTTTTTGCAGTAAAATGTGCATGGGGCACAACTTTTTCTTTAGGACTCGAACTGATAAATGTCCATGGCTTTGTATCCTCAGGGCTAGACTACTATAGTAGAATAGACTTGGGGTTGCTTTTTGCAACTACAAAGAAGTGCGGCTATGGCAAACATGCTAAGAGGACAGCACGTGAAAAATAAATTACCCGACCCCCATGTCTTGACTGGTTCTCTACAGCTCTTCAGCGCAGCATCTGAATTCTCTGAAATGTTGCTCTCATTCTAGTTCAAAGTAAATATCAAATGAAAATGGGTTTCCAAAGCTTAAAGAATTGCATTAATTATCTTTGCCACATCTGCCTAAGCCCTTTAATTGTGCAGCTGGCAAGATATTTCTAATCTTTCATTATACATGGAGGAACTGAAGCCATATTTTCCTTGGAACCAATTACGGAAGCAGATTATCACAAAAGTGTTATTTTGTATGCCATATTGCAACAGGCTAATCAACTAGGAGGAAAATGTTGCTAGTTTTTAATCAAACACTAAGAGGAAGCCAATATAAAAAGGCCAGATTTCTTTCCAGCTATTTGCAAATTAACAAAAATCCTGGACATTTTAGAATTTTCTTTTTTAAAAACAGCATCTTTAAGCTTTGAAACTGTTCACCGACATACTTCTATTTTCACCTTTCTAGGCAATACCAACAGACATTAGGTTTCTTCTCTTACAGACCAGACTAGTTTGTTTATTGGTATGTTTCCATTTCACTTTCTAATGCATATGCATCATGCAAGGAATCTTACAGTAAGAGCAAAGCACAATTTAAAATGATTGAAAGGTGCGGGTGTCCATGCAAATGTACTAAAAGCATGTTTAAAAAACTATTACAAAAAAACGAATGAAATCACATACCGGAGAGGGGCTGGAATTAACATCTAAAATTTAAGCCTTTAGAGAATGTTGGATTCTACGGTCTAAATGGCTGTCGCAACTCTGAATTCTCAGGATTCTATGACTATCAAAAATAATTTATGTTGAGTAGAATCTATTCACGTTAACTCAGCATAAAGATGTTGGAAATATCAGGTAAATTTCTTCAGGAAGATTGAATTTGGGCCTTTATCCTCAACTGATAATTGAAATATAGTTCACATCTGCAGCAATGAACAAATTCATTCTTTTCATATTCTCCCTAATATTTCAGAAGCTTTCTTCTATAAAACTAGCCTCTAATTCTTAAAAAAACCTCAAAAACAAAAACCCTAGACTTGATGAGACAACACTTGAATTACTATACTGATCTCTTTTATCACAAGATTGTTTCCTGAGATAAGCATTTCCAAAACTCATCCCAACCAAATTTTAATTAGAAGCTTTGCTGTAAGAACAGAGATGATTGAACTAAGTGGAAAAGTGCTATGGAACATTGTTTAATAGGAGCAATACTGTAGGGTCTTCTCTTTCTCTCACCTAAAGCATTGAAAGTAGAAATGTGCTCCCACTTGTCTTGCTGATCTGGATGGGGCTGCCAGAGAAGAGCATCAACATCATGGCGCAAGCAGAAGCAGGGCATTTCCTTAGGATCTACCACTGTTGAGAAAAGATACTGATTGCTTCCAAGATTTACCTGCAGAATTAAGAAAAGCAATCCTCTTTATTACCTATACAGAAACTACTAGCTGGCTATATAGAACACAACAGCACATTTTCAGCTTTGAACCAAGTATTAGTAAGTCAATTTAGTTGAGCAGTCCATATCTCTGTGCATTATATTTTGCAGTCCAGTTCCAATCTGAAGGATTAGGATTTTGGGATTGGAGGACTAGTGAACACCAGATAAAACTGATTAGATTCAGTTGTGCTCCCTGAGCCAATATGGCATGGCACTCTGAATTGCTGGATCTACAGGTTCAAAACTTCAGTTGGAGATGAATCTTACTGGGTGAACGCAGATTAATGTATTAATTATATAATCTCACTTTTCCATTATAAATAATGTTCAGGATGATTAACAAACCTTAAAAATACAGTACAAATTAAACACATAATTCTTTCACTATTTCTTGCTGTATTATATTTCAAAAGATTTGTGCCAAGAAAAACGTAATAAACTTTTTGGAGGCATCATTCTCCAATTTATTTTGAGCTGGTGGGAATTTTTTATAGAATGTCTATATAGATCGTGGACTTCTATGGGTTGTACTTAAACAGGAATAAAGACTGCTATTTAAACTCTATGAACCTGGGAATCGCTGTATGCTCCTTTAGAAAGGCAATTTTATATATCTTCCCCAAGCCTATAAATGCCATTAGCACACTGTAAAAAAAGTCTGCTGTACACATTTAAACAGCAATCATTATTAGGATAGTTGATATGCCAAACCATTAATGCTGCTGCTTCCAACAAAGCAAAAATTATCACTATGCCAATTTAACCAGATATCTATTTGGAATCCAAATAAATAAATCACTCTGTTTTGCATATGGAGAAGGTATAAGCAGGTCAAAAAGGCTCCACAGGCCACACACTCAAGAACATTGATTGTATTTTAGTTTTGTAAGAAAAAGAGCAGCTTTGCTGCTGAAAACCAAGGTTAAGGATTTATAACTAAGAACAAAGTTAACCAACTTCTTAATCCAGTATCTTCTACCCTACAATATGTTTAATTCTATATTAATTAAGTTCTACTCATTACTACAGTAGCCTAGGCATGACAATAAATATGCTCTGAGTGGCAAGCTGCCAATTACAAACTCCCCGTGGCATTTCTGTCCTTGCAGCTGAAGCTCAGTCTCTGCCCCAGGAAAGCTTTTTATACCCATAAAGTGATGTAACTTTGGCTTTAAAACTCTCAAGGGAATGAAAATGGGGTCTTTTCCATGGTTACCCTATGGCCATTTCACACAAGTTGGAGTTTTGAAGCATGGTTTGTCACATTATAAAGACAGCATATACTTGCTTACCTACGCTGAGATCAATAGTTTCATACTAATGTTTTAAATAAATCAAAATCAAAATGTACATATATTAGAAGAGAAACCATGCACCCATTTTTAAATAGAAACTTTAATTAGAATTTGTTACTTTCTAGTTGTTTAGCACCTGAAAAATAAATAACAGATGCCTACAGATATTTTACATCTTCTCTCTTGAATTGTTAAATTATTTATAGTGATAAATAAAGCAGATCATCCATCTTATAATAAAACAATCACAAACTGGCAATATTTATATTTACATATTTACATAAGACTGTAAGAATAGCTTTGCTGAATTAAGTCAAAGCCATTATTTTGTTCCAGCATTTTGTTTTTCACAGTGGCCAGATGTTTATGGGTTCTGATAAGCAGGAGGTGGGGACATCTCCCCCTCCAACCCTTGCTATTATTTCTTGCTAGTATCTGGAGTCCTGCTACCCCCAATACAGAAGTAACATTGAGCTTTCAAGTTAAGAGCTCTTGACAGATCTGTCTTCCATGAATTTATACAATCACGTTTTAAAACCATCCAAGTGAGTGTGTAGGTGATAGTGAATTCTCTCTCCTCGGCTAGAGAACATTCTATTGCCCTTTTGTCTATTCTCAATCTTCTAATCTGCTTCATTGCATAAATTCTGGTGCTAGTGCCTATTTTCTTCAAGCCATGCATGACGTTATATACATTGCTTGTGCCCCTTCTAACCTTTGCTTGCGAGGAAGGTGCATGAAATTGGCTTTATCATTTTGATTGCCTCTTTTGCATTTTTTCAAGCTCTATTATACCCTTTTACAAATGCAGCAAATACTGTAGACAGTGTTCCAAATGTGGATATATCATAGAGCTATACAGAGTCATTAAAAGATGACAGCTTTAAATTCAAAACCTTCTAGTGATCCTTATAATGGATTTTGTCAACATCTTCAGTGAGCTGTCCACTATGACTTCCAGATCATTTCTTGATTAATTACAGACACCCCAGACTCCATCAGTCTCATCAGAAATGTGTATGGGGGAAGGGGGTGGTCCCAATGGGTATCACTTTATACCTAATTAAATAACTGCATTTGCCATTTTTGAACATTCATCCAGTTTGTAGTGAATCATCTGGAGATGTTCAGTCACTTTTGGTTTTTAATACTATCCTGAATAGGTTTTTTTAAGGATTACCTACAAACCTGGCCCCCTCAATTGCTAATCCTAAATTCACATCATTTGTGAACAAGTTAATAAACTGGAACCAACAGAGATTCTTGTGAAATTCTACCTCTTACTTTCCTCCATTGAGAAAAATTGCTCATTTATTCCTTTGTTTTGCTAACCAGTTATCAATCCCCAAAAGGACAGGTCCTCTTATCCCATGATCAGCAAATCTACCAAAGAGCTTTTATCAACTACTTTTTGAAAATTCAGGTATAGAGTCAACATTTATGTGGTTCTCAACACTCTCAAAGAACTCTAAAAGTTTGGTGAGGCAGAATTTACCTTAATGGTACCCATGCCGCTTCTCTTTTGACAAGGTTTGTTCTTCTATGTGCTTAGATACTTTTTCCTTGTTTCTCATTTCTATCAATTTGCCTGAAATATGTTAAGCTGATTGGCCTATAATTTCTCAGGTATCTCCTGGGTCTTTTTTTTAAATGTTGTACATTTTGTAATTATACTCTTATCCACTTGAAGTAAATCAACAACAAAGAATCTCCAGACAGAAGAGAATATCCATGTTACCTGAACAAAAAATGTTAATGCAACTGGAAAATATCTTTTCCTTCCATTAAATACTACTTTCCCAACTTTTTAAAAAAGAACAGATAAGGTAGTAATTAATGGAACAAAAAAAATATGGCAATATGCAAAAGGTCAACTTACACTGCTGAATAATTAACTGATAAACAAAAAATATCACTGCAATTTAACACAGTTCACTACACCAAGGTATAATTTTAGAAGTATACTCTTTTTTTCTACCCTAGTAACAAAAGCAGTTGAATAAAAGTTGCATTACAGCTTAGAAAAAGGCCTATAATTGGTAACCCCAACTTCAGAAAATTTGGTCAATGATTAAAGGAACTTTCATGCTGGTATAAACTGCTATTAAAACTGAATTTTCACTTTATGAGAACATTCAAACATTTATTCAGGGGACAGACTTCCCTCTTGTGTGAAAACTTTGAAGACGTATTTTACAGAAACAGACGGTTTTGAAAAAGTTAATTCCTACATTATAAAGCTACACAGAGACAGGATATTAGAGAATCAGATTAAGATTGGAAAGATCACATTCAAATACTCCCTCAGTTATGAAGCTCACCAAGTGACTGGTCACAGTTTTTTAGCCTAAACTGCCATTCAGAGTGGTGGAAAAGATAAAGAGAATGCAGGAAAATCAGTTATGGCCACTTGGGCTCCTTGGAGAAGGAGGTGAAATAGAAATGAAAGCAAAGCAAAAATTCTTCTGAGTGCACTTCTAAAAAACTATCTTGAATTTTCATTTACAGGTAATCCTTAGTTACCGACCATTCATTTATTCTTTCTGTTCAAAGTTATGACGATGCTGAACAAGACTTACGGCTGGTCCTCGAAGTTGTACCTGTTGCAGCATCCCCACAGTCATTTAATTGGGATTCAGGCACTTGGTATCCAGCTCGCAATTACAACAGTCACAGCGTCCCGCGGTCATGTGATTGCCCTTTGTGACCTTCACTACCAGCTTCTGACAAGCAAAATCAATGGGGAAGCTGGCAGGAAGCAGGGCAATCACATGACATTGTGCCTAATGACTTTGTGGGATTCACTTACAACTGGAACTGCTGTCATAAGTTGGGGCAGTCATGTGATGTCATGCTTTATGACCATATCACTTAGTGATGGATTTCCTGGTCCCAATTACTGTCATTAACCGAGGACTACCTGTATTACATTTCAGAATTATTCTTCAAAAAAATCTATGAAGCAAATACAAATCCAGCCCTTTTACTTCAAAACTTCATTGCCATTTTTTTAAATAATGAAAAACAATATTTTTCTTAACTTAAAAAATGTATATAAAAGCTTTTAGAAAACTAATTTCTCTTCCACCATACATTTATTACAGATTAAGGCAATATAAAACCTGATACCACATTAGACCTGCTGCGTTCTACACAATATTTTTGTCACTGAGTCTCTTGCACAAAACTTTGTTTTCCAGTGAGACTACTGCTGATGGCTTACAAATTCATTCCTTTGAGATATTAAAAAAAAACCAAACAATGAAATGCTATGGTATCAATTTTATCAACAAATAAATAGCTGTACTTTGTTTTTGTTCCAACAGACTAATGGAATCACAGCAGCTTAAATGTCTGATAATGAAGTGATTCTAGTCTACTGGTTGCCAAAAAATAACTCAATTCAACTTCAGAATTCAGAAAAAAACATCGTATTATTTCAACTGCTGGTGTGAAAATGAGATTCGCAGCATGGCTTCTCAGCAAAGCAATCACAACTCATACTTTAAACAGAAATATTTTCACAATTCATTTGAGGATGCAATATAAGTGAGCATGTGCACTTTTCATGAAAAGCAAGATGCAAGAAGTATTATGGACCTGTATTTTAATGGCAAAAGGGGTATACAAAATGTTGCAAACTTAAAGCAGCTGTTATGTTTTGCTGAACATAAAATGGGACTATTTCCCATGGTTCTGAAAATTTCTAAATCTTGCTTACTGGTTTGTAAATTTCATTTGTCTTGATTTTTTTTTTTAATTCTCAGCACAGCTGGTAAAGTAACAAAGTCCACCTGACAGTTGGATAGTAGTCAGCAATAAAGTACACCTTACATATTGTTGTTAACCTAAGGTGAAAAGCAAGAGGCTTGTTTTAAGCTCCAAATGTTCCTTATGGCAAAACACTAAAAACATGTTGGGTTTTGTTTGGTACAGAGCACCAAACGCCCAAATTTCCGAAAAACAGCGAGAGCAGGCAAGATGCACCCATAGGCTGCTATGAGATCTTTGGGCAATATTTTGCTGATAAAATCATGCAAATTCCAGAAGTCTGGGCCCCCTACTGGCAGAATCTGTGGAGATGAGAGAGGTAGAAACTTCTGGTTTTATTTCATCTTGTGATTTTTGAGGAAGTGGATATGGTTATGGGCAATTTAAGGACCACCACATTCAAACTAGACCTGTGTCCCACCTGGCTACTTCAGGAAGCGTGTAGAGTTATGATCAGCTGGACCAGGAAGGTTGGGAGAGGGAGCAACATTACCTGCCTTGAAAGGGGTGGTAGGGCAGCCCCTCTAGAAAAAACCCTCCCTAGGCCTGGCTGTGTTGGCTAACTATCACCCGGTTTCCAACCTTCACTCTTTTAGGGCAGTTTGGGGAAAGTGCAATAGGGCTACAACTACAAATTGCCTTAGAGGAAGCACATTATTTACAACTTTTCAGTCAGGGTTTAGACCCAGGCGTGACACAGAAGTTGCACTGGCTACTCTGGTCAGCATCTGAATGGGGGGAGTGCTTCCTTCTTGGTCCTTTTGGATCTTTTAGCTGTATTTGATACCATCTCTCATGGTATACCTTTGGACAATCCATTGAACTGAGGGCTCTGTATTACAATGCTTCTGCTCCTTCCTGAATGAGTGGGTGGTTGAGCTGAACATTTATATAAAGGGAGATAGGTCATCCATTGGTTTGGGTTGAGATATCATCAATATGCTGATGACCCCAGATATTCATCTGCACTCTGGGCTGAGCCAATGACGCAGTAAACGTTTTGGGCTGGTGCTTGGAGACCATAAAGATCTGAATGGGGAAAACAATTACAGTGGAATCCCAACACCACTGAGCTATTTTCTGCCCAGAATCCATCTGCTCCAGTGTCAACTCTCACTGAAGCAGCAGGTCCATGACTGTAGGTCTTGCAAGATACATGTCTATTGCTAGATAGTCAAACAGAGGCTATGGCTAGGGGGCCTTTGTCCAGTTTTGGCTGGTATGTCAGTTGGAGCCTTTCCTGGAAAAAGCCCTGGCAATATTGACTCACATTCTTGCCCCTTCTCATATACATTACTGCAAGGCACTCTAAATAGGGCTGCCTCTGAAGACTACTTGGAAGCTGGAGTTGATATAAGATAAAGCAGTCCACCTGTTGGCAGGCAAGAACTACTATCTCAACATGATACTATTATGAACTCTACAGTGGTTGCCAACTGGCTTCCAGTTATAATTCAAAGAACCAATGTTGATCTGTAAAAACCCGTATGGTTTGTCATTCATATATCTATAAGACGGTGTGCTTCAAATGTAATCTACCTATCCAGAACATACATGTCAAGTAGGAATGCTGAAACCAGTACTACTTCTTTGTGGCATCAACACTAGACTACCCTGGAAACTGAAATGACGCCATTGTTCTCAATATTTAGAAAGCCGTTAGAGAACTTCTCAGAAAAGGCTTTTTCATTGTCATACTGTCACTGAGACACCTAATAATAATTTTTGGTGAGTATATTTTAATAATGATTTTATGACTATTAACACATCTATTGTGTATTATGTTGATAATTTACACACACACACACACAGTCTCCACCCATCTTGTTAAAAAGCAACTCTGGGCGGTTTACAGAAGAGATAAAATCCATTAAAATATAATATAATAAACAATCTTAAATAATTAATAAATTCCAAGGGATGATAAAATTAGCAAACAGCTTGCAGAGTGTCATCAGGATGTCAGCCACCCCCAGGATTGATTACAACTCTTGTTGCCTCATGCAAACTGACAGAGCCAGGTCTTAAGTCCTTTCCGGAAAACCAGGAGAGTAGGGACCTGCCACACCTCTGGGGGGAGAATATTCCAAAGGGCGGGGGCAACAGCAGAGAAGGCTCTCCTCCTGGGCCCTGCCAGCCAACATTCCCTTGCTGAGGGGGTCTGCAACATGCCCTCTGTCTGACCGGGTGGAACAGGCTGACATAACGGGGATGAGACGGTCCCTCAGGTAACCTGGACCCATGCCATATAGAGCTTTAAAGGTGATAACCAACACCTTGAATTAGACCTGGAAGCAAACTGACACCCAATGCAGCTCCCGCAGCAGAGGTGTTATATGTGCCATCATTAGGGCACCCAAGATTGTCCGCGCAGCCGCATTCCGAATCAGCTGTAGCTTCTGGATACTCTTCAAGGGTAGCCCCATGTAGAGCACACTGCAGTAGTCTAACCAAGAGATGACCAGGGCATAAGTGACTGACCGGAGAGCCTCCTAATCCAGGAAGGGGCATAACTGGCACACCACACGAACATGGGCAACGACCCTCCTGGCCATGACTGCCACCTGCTCCTCAAGCAAGAGTTGTGAGTCCAGGAGGACCCCCAGATTACACACTAGATCTGTCTGGGGCAGTGCAACCCTGTCCAGAGCCAAAGATGGCAAATTCCTGAATACAGAGGGGCCTCCAATCCACAGTCACTCTGTCTTACTAGGGTTCAGCTGAAGCCTGTTGCACCCCATCCAGACTCCCACAGCCTCCAGGCACCGTGAAAGGGTGGTCATGGTATCACTCAGGTCACCTGGGATGGAGATGTATAACTGGATATCATCTGCATATTGATGATACCTCATCCCATGGTGATGGATGATCTCACCCAGTGGTTTCATATAGATGTTAAAGAGGAGTGGAGAGAGTACCAAACCCTGTGGCACCCCACAATGGAGGAGCTGTGGGCTGAGCCTCTTGCCCCCAATCAACACTGACTGGGATTGACCTTGGAGGAAGGAAGAGAACCAGCACAAAACCGTGCCACCCATTCCCAACTCCCCAAGGTGACCCAAAAGGATACCATGGTCGATGGTATCGAAAGCCACTGAGAGGTCAAGTAGACTGTTCGTTTTAAGTGTAAACTTTGAGGAGTCTATTAGGAACAAGTCTGCATAAAAATATACTAAATAAACAAACAAGTACCAGATTTATACACGAGAAGATTGCACAGAAGTTTTAAATATTTTTTCTTACTGGTAAGAATCAATGCTTCGGAACGGTGGCATGAGACAAAAGTTACTTCTAAGAAAAAATAATAAGCATGTTCTTAAGATAAGCATGCTCTTCAAACTATATGCAAGGATTTTAATGGTTTGGAGATTCTTATCTCATCACATGATTTTAGCAAATCCTCTGGGTAGCTCATAGCTTAAAACACGGTATCAAAAGAGACTGAAATGAAAATTCTAATAAAAAATCAGAGGTAGCATACTAAAAAGATAATGGGGCATAAGAATACAGGTGGTCCTTGCTTAACGACCCTAATTGGGACCAGCAACTCCATCACTAAGGGAAGCGGTGATTAAGCAAAACATCATGTTACCCTCCCCCCCCCACTTAGTGACAGCAGTGCTAGCAGTCCTGTTGTGGTTGTTAAGCAAATCACCTACAGTTGTGAGCAAGACATTGTGTAACGGCAACTTGCAGCCTCCTGCCGGCTTCCCCATTGACTTTGCTTGTCAGAAGCTGGCTGAGAAGTTACAAATTGTGATCACATGACCACGGGACGCTGCAACCATCATAAATGTCTGATGGTTGCCA
The DNA here is from genome assembly GCF_059951505.1 of Python bivittatus. Classification (NCBI taxonomy): domain Eukaryota; kingdom Metazoa; phylum Chordata; class Lepidosauria; order Squamata; family Pythonidae; genus Python; species Python bivittatus. Next base: position 18,123,437 of record NW_028277086.1, on the reverse strand, counting down.
AGTGCCTGAATCGGATAATGTGACCATGGGGTCGCTGCCATGGTCCTAAGTGCAAGGACTGGTCATAAGTCACTTTTTTTAGTGCCATTGTAACTTTGAACAGTTGCTAAATGAATGGTTGTTAAGCAAGGACTACCTGTATTTGCAACTAGTATTCTTCCAATACAAGCTGGAATGGGAGAGCTTTTATTCTCAAGACTTTCAAGACTAAAAGAGATCCTGCTGAGTTTCTTGGTGGAGTAAGTTTCATAGTAAGGCTTCCTGTGCTGGAAGACATACACTTGCATACCCACCCACCCACCATTATATATTAAATATATTATATATTAAATTATATTATAAAATATATTTATATATTAAATATATAAATATTTTGATCAACTGTGAATAAAAATGAACTGCATGTGATTTCCAGGATTGGGACCATTGTAATGGGTCCTTCCCCATCAGCTGTAATGGCCCAGGGATTTAAAACAAAGAAACATTTGTTTTCATTATTTCCTGGGCAATTTGTTCCTGTGATAATTTAGAAACCTAGAAAAATGGATTACATAAGAATTTGTAACATTTTATTTTTAGTGATATATAAAGGGGTTAAGATACAAAAGAAATGAATCTATACATAGAACTACACATTTTAATTTTCTACACCAGAAGTATATATATTGACACAAATGCACACATCACATTTTATAAAAACTGACATTTTATAGCTATAAAAAAAAGCACTAAAAATAAATAATGGCTAAATTACCATTTTTGGGGAAGTTCTGTATTCTTCTTCCCCTGAGGCAAAAAACAGAAACAAAAATAACCTTGGAAGGGACATTTTTCTTTTGCTTCAATGTTTCCAGACTTGTTATATCTCTACTTCCTAGTGCCCAGCATGCTTTTGCCCTAATCCTGTATCCTTGTGTAAACTCAATTAAGAAAACTACCCATTAAATTAACCCTTTAAAATAACAATGCTGTTTTAATAGTAAGTGAAGAACCATCTACACACCCTCAAATTAGCCAAGGCATAATTAAAAATCTACTAGTATCATTAGTGATGGCCAAACTGTGATTAGGAACTCCAAGTTGTACCACCATGTATAAAGCTCTGCGTTCCAAGAAGTTTTGCATTCAAAGAGAAATGACAGCATGGATGAACCCGATGCCCTATGGACCCATCATATCAGGGGCAGGCAACCTTTTTCTTCTGGGGACAGCACTTCCTGCTCTTATCTTGCCAAGGGCACAATTAATGATGTGATGTCAGTGGAATGGACAACGTTTTCAAACCCGATTTCCTTTGACATGGGGATTAGGAGGCAAAGTAAGTGGCTTAAATCTCCCCCCTACCCCCAGCTTTTGAGAAACTTTTAATATTTTGCTCCTCAAAAAAGTACAACCTGCCATAAACAAAAAACGGGTCTGAAACTTGTGCCCTGCTTAATCTAGGGAGATCTGCTGCCCACAAATAGTGGGCTGACCAGCCTGTGTTACAGAACTCTCATGGTTGGGAATCCTGGGAGTTGTAGTCTAATGAATTTGGAAAGCACCAGGTTGAGAAAGGCTAATATAGACAGAAGATCCAAACTTCAATAAACCTATGGATAGGTTCATCTTGATTGCATTCAGCTATTAAAACTTAAAACTCTGCTTCTTCCTTCTAAATGTCAAGTTGTGTACTGGGAATCTGAAAAGGTGAAGTTTACCTTTAATGATAGTAAGACTAGACTGCTGCAGAGCAGATTTTAAATTAGGTCGACATGACCCATTACGATGAGCTATATTAAGTTCATGGCTACTGAAATTCCAACTGTTATGGCATGACAACCCTTCCAGCTTTAAGGATTCAAGCTGACAATAGTGACAAGGTGTTTAATTGACCTTTTCTTGGTGGCCATACTTAAGTAATGGTTCAGATAAAGTAACATGAGGGAATTCAATCAATATGGGACAACACTGACTGCTGCAGGAAAAAAAAAGGAAACTAAAAGGAAAGGTATCATGAGTAAAGCAAAACAAAAAGGTAGTACAGACTTATGGAGTATACTGTTCAATGTATTTTGAGGCATTAACACCTCAAATTGAAAGCTACGTTTTTATACAGAATTCTTTTAATAAATGACTACTGGGACAAACAGGTATGTCCATTCAGTGTGTCTCCCTTGACAGCTAAAATAGACCAAGCTTTTTTATTGACTGATTATGTCCTATCAAGTCAGTGTTGATTCTAAGCAACCACACAGACAGACTTTGTCCAGGATGATATGTCTCCAACCTGGCCCTTCAGGCCTTCGAAGGGTGCACCCATCATCACTGTAATTGAGTCCATCCACCTTGCTGCTAATCACCCTTCTTCCTTTTCTCTTCTACTTTTCCCAACATTAGAGACTTCTAAAGAGAGATAGGTCTCCATGTGATGTGTCCAAAATATAGTCATTTAAGTCTGGTCATTTATGCCTCAAGTGACAACTGTGTTCAATGATCTGTTTGTTTGTTTTTGCTATTATGAATGTCCATGATATTCTCAGGAATCTTCTCCAACATCAAAGTTCAAGAGTGTCAATACCCTTTCTATCCTGCTTCTTTGAAGTCCAACTTTCACTTCCATAGAGTCTCATGGTGAAGCCATTGCCTGCACAACACTGATCTTTGTAGGTAAAGGCATATCACAGCATCTGAGCATCTTTCTAGGCTTTCATTGCTACTCTACCAATTGCTTGTCTGCAGATATTTCTTGGATGCTTTCTTCTTACAATACTGATTATATAAATTTATTCCATAGTCCAGTGGAGGGAATCCATGAATAAATCTTAATGTTATGTAATCACTGTGCACTGGCTATTTCTTTTAGAATGCTTAACGTCTCACTCTGATGGAACTGTTCTAATTTTGGGCACAATTCTGAAAGAAGTTGGATCACTTCATAGAAGCCAGACTTACATGCTTTGTTCTGTTCTGTAAAGTAATACCATAACAAGTGCATTAAGTATCCCTTTTGAATCCCAGGCATTTTGGAAGCAAAATGTGTAGGAAACCATGAGTGAAACATCACACCTACCTACTGGACATAAGCTCCACTGAATTCAATGAAACTTTACATTCAAACAGATATGAACATACACTATGGTATAAGTACCGAACTATAATCTTGCCCATCCAATTTCAGAGAAACAGATGCAACTAAATATCAGACACTGTCGGCATCCCACTTGAAAGGAACCTATTTATGCCCTTTGAAAAATTAATGAAAAGATACTAAGAACAATGCCAACTGCACCTTCCCTGGTTGTTAACTAGCAGTCATTTGTTTCTTCTCCATCAAGAGAGCCTTATATGCATCCATTGTTTATTACCTCTGCTGCTTCCTTTCTTCTTCTGTCATAGTGGATGATCTTCCTACATAATTTGCCCCCCTCCTTCAATAATGGATAGCACCAAATTTGGCTTAGATGAGATGTTATTATCATATATGCTGTTTAACATTTAAGAGAGAAATGCACTGAAAAACATATTCTAAGTATTGTGTTGCTTTAAGATATATGGAAAAGGGCTTGTTTTCAAAATAAATCCCAAAACTCCCATGACCTAACAGGTCAGAAAAGACTTTGTTCATTTGCTTGAAGCAAGCATGCCTCCCACATAAAGGTGTAAAGGTATGGGACTTACTCTGCACGAAATTCAGTCTCTTCCGTCAGGCGTGGGGTGGGGGTACATGGGACCAAAGAGCTTTCAGATGCAACTGCTATGTGAATTACACCAAACAGTTTAGGTGATACTGCTCAGTCTTGGAGTGGCTAGCCCATACATGAAGGAATGGGATGATTTTTTAAAAAACCCTCCATGAAAGAGTGTGTGTGTGTATGTGTTTTAATAGATATATGGATATATTAATGGTATATTGATGTTGTTTTAACTGTTGGTTGGGAGCTGCCCAGAGTTCGATATAAGATGGGTGGCTATATAAATGTTTTAAAAAATAAATAGTAAAGCAAAGTAAAAAAGCAAAGTCTCCCTCACTTCCTCCAAGAATGTGCTGAAAGCAACCAGACACTTGTTTAATATAGCTGTATGACACAATATCCAAGCGTTTGAGAACAAATTATTACCATTATTCTTATTGTAGATGGAGGGTTTGAAGTGACATTGTCATATTTTCTTTATCCTCAGTGCTACAGAACGTCTGATACACCTGGTTGTCCTGGGTAAAATTTGTTTTTTGGGAGCGGGGGCAGGGAAGGGAGCGGGAAAACTCTAAGGCTGAAGGGGTTCCTTGGTGGCAGCATGTTGATATTGGCATGGTGACTGAGGAGGAGAAGGAAAGGGAAGATGCTGGGAAGACCAGGGAAGGTGGTGGGCTGATGGGACAGCTATACTAGAACAGGTGCTGGCAACGGTTGAGGGAAATAGCTGGGGAAGAGAAGAAAACACCTGCTCTACTGTTTTAGAAAAGACTAAAGTCACCAAAATGTGCGCCCCCTCATCCATTTCTGTCTGAAAGGACATCATTATGGTTGATGGTATAGAAAACAATCGAAACGTCCAAAAGAACGAACAGAAAAAAGAACTGTCCAGTTCCCTGTAAGTTGTCAACCATTATGGAGCTTAAGAATATTATCTTATGCTTACCACGTGAGTGATCTTCATGGTGTTACCATCAAATCTACACAAACTTGTGCTATCTTCAAGGAAAATGTCACATTCTTCTAGCTCCTGAGCATTACATGGAGGATTTTCCTTGTTAGGATCTGGATTCTGAAATCAGGAATTTAATTTCTTTAGCTTTCTACGCATTCTGTGAGCTGATGAGACAATATTACTCAAAAAAAAAAAAGGTAAAAAAGAAGCATGTAGTAAACCCACAATAATAAATAAATCTATAATACAGTGGTACCTCAGGATATGAACTTAATCCGTTCCGTGACTCTGGACGTATCCCGAGTTGGTTGCAACCCGAGGCAATTTTCTCTTCAGAGCTTTACTCCTGCCAAGCCTGCTCTGCATTTTGTTTGAAGCCATGCTAACACGCACACCAAAAACCTTCGCAAAACACCGCAAAACACACCACAAGCCTCACCGAACGTCTCCTTGCTACCGCGACCTGGCCCACAGGAAGCCGCGACCGCGTGGCAGCAGGGAAAATGGCCGCAGATCCGGTTTGTAACCTGAGGTAAATTTTCCCTGCCGAAGCTGGTCGTAACCCGAAATGTTGGTTAGTAGAGGCGTTTGTATCCCGAGGTACCACTGTATATGTATTGCAACCAGTATTTCATTGATACCTTAAAGAAGGTCTAATTCTAGAATACTGTACAGTTAATTCAAAGGAACAGACAGCGTAAGATAATCACATCCTAAGCTGAAACATTTCAGACTGCAGGTTAGGAAACAATTATTTCTTCTCATAAAAAATTGAAAACTCAGAATTTTGGGAGGACATTCATGCTGGGTTTTTGTCCCCCCTTTTTTTATGTTTATGCATATTGACCTTTTCTTCAGGAAGATTTAATCATTTAGTTACTTATCTACAGTTTGAAGTACATCCACCACTTTCAGCACACCCAAAGATAACTAGACACAATATATAAACCCAATCGCTATAGGATATTTGACAAAGTATGATTTCAAAAACCATGCAACATGCAACCCTCTCCACTAGATTGCAGAATATTTTGGCATGTATTTATACATTAAAATCACAAATTTTACCATCAGTTTACCATTTCATCAGAGGTAAGATACATCAGCTGCTCAGCTATTGTGGCACTTTGAGCTGGGTCCATAATAAATTCCCCTCGAGAGTCACCAATGATCAGTTCTGGCCATAAATGCTTCTCTTCCTCCTTCTTAATTAAAATAATCTCTAATCTGGGAAGGGATCAAATAGAAAAATATTGATAAGCCATAATCAAAGCTATAATATAGGACTGTAATATTAAATAAATTAGTCTACACACAATATTTTGATAGTGGTAACTGAGATTCTTCAAGGGAAGTGCTTGTGCGCTTTCACTGTAAGACTATCTCGAACAGTCTAGAATTAAATCATTTCTGTAAGAATTGCTGCCCCCGCCTTACATAGCATGCTTCCCCCTCAATTTTGACAGCAATTCCAAAAGTATAAGGAAAACCCACCTGAGATGGGGAAGGGGGTAGATTACGTGGATTCACAGATGACCACATGAAAAACCTCAGTTACAGATAAGTAATCAATTCAACATCATTGTTTTTGTGAATCATACATGGGTAATTACCTGTTTACAAACTCAGATGACTAATGATGCTCAGAGTGCTTTGCTGAATGTAACATACTACTGACATTCATTTCATCATGGCAATCAATACTAAAGATATTTTAGTAATTCTACCATCTGGAGTATCCCTCTCCCCCACTAAATGGAAAGTGGATGAATAATGATAACAGGCTATAGATGTAAATATGCAACAATGGAATTCAATAGATCAACTACACAACACTAAAATAAATACCTATTTTCTTTAATTATCCATGTGGAGCTTTCATGGTCAATCAATGAGAAAAGGTCACCTTTCAGTATAGGAAACTGTGGGTCTTTCAGTGCTACACTGAGATGATTTGGAGAAAAGCTGACATGTATATCCTCTTTGGTAAAGTTTTCATGGAGTCGGAAAATGATTGTCAAATCATCTTCAGTCTGCTGCCAGTAGTACAGAGGTTCTATAAACAGAAACACATAAGGGGAATACATAACTAGCTACAGGCTACAACATTAAGATTTGTGGAATGGCTGTCAGAAAATTCGTAGTTTGTACAATAAAATGCTCCAGCAACTAGCTACTCGAAACTGGAAAAAGAAAAGCAACAGAGGCTCCAAAGTACATTATCTGTCCTTGTTTAAGTTTAAAAACTTCTAGGGTGGTACAGATATTCATTAAAATATAAAGAAAGTAAAAAAATACAATACATACATAAATAGAATCGTAAGAGTTGGAAGGGGCCATTTGGCCATTAGTCCAATATTCTGCTCAGTGAAGAAGTGCAAACTAAAGCAACCCAGACCAATGGCCACCTAGTTACCACTTGAACACATCCATGGAGTGGGGGAGCACCACCATTCCAGGTCAAAATGCTGTTACTATTAGGAAGTATTTTCTAACACTGAAAAGTGCAATCGTATCCCCCCTCAGTCATCTTTTCTCAGGGTTAAATATGTTAAATTCTTTCTGCCTTTCTTCACTTAGTTCGTAGTCCCTGATAATCTTCACTGCCTTTCTCTGAACATATTCCAAATTTTCAGAACTCTTAAATTGCGGGGCCCATAACTAGAGGCAATACTCTAGAGAATGATCCCTCAAAAAAAGAATAGAGTGGACTAGAAGAGTTACTTCCACTGATTTTGAAATTACATTTATGTTGATGCAGCCCGATGCAGGTTGAATTGAACACAATTATCTTCCAATGAAGTAACGACAGGGCTGCTGGTCACAGAGCTGTCATTTTTTCCAGAGTCTTCCTTGATTGTTCCCATTTACCAAATCACATCAACAATTTTATTTTGTGAGTCACTGGAATACAGTGGGGCAAAAAAGTATTGTCAGCCACCAATTGTGCAAGTTCTCCCACTTAAAAAGATGAGAGAGGCCTGTAATTTTCATCATAGGTATACCTCAACTATGAGAGACAAAATGGGGAAAAAAATCCAGAAAATCACATTGTCTGATTTTTAAAGAATTTATTTGCAAATCATGGTGAAAAATAAGTATTTGGTCACCTACAAACAAGCAAGATGTCTGGCTCTTACAGACCTGTAACTACTTCTTTAAGAGGCTCCTCTGTCCTCCACTCATTACCTGTAGTAATGGCACCTGTTTGACCTTGTTATCAGTATAAAAGACACCTGTCCACAACCTTAAACAGTCACACTCCAAACTCCACTATGGCCAAGACCAAAGAGCTGTCGAAGGACACCAGAACCAAAATTGTAGACCTGCACCAGGCTGGGAAGACTGAATCTGCAATAGGCAAGCAGCTTGGTGTGAAGACATCAACTGTGGGAGCAATAATTAGACAATGGAAGACATACAAGACCACTGATAATCTCCCTCGATCTGGGGCTCCACGCAAGATCTCACCCCATGGGGTCAAAATGATCACAAGAACGGTGAGCAAAAATCCCAGAACCACATGGGGGGACCTAGTGAATGACCTGCAGAGAGCTGGGACCAAAGTAACAAAGGTTACATCAGTAACACACTATGCCTCCAGGGACTCAAATCCTGCAGTGCCAGGCGTGTCCCCCTGCTTAAGCCAGTACATGTCTGGGCCTGTCTGAAGTTTGCTAGAGAGCATTTGGATGATCCAGAAGAGGATTGGGAGAATGTCATATGGTCAGATGAAACCAAAGTAGAATGTTTTGGTCTAAACTCAACTCATCGTGTCTGGAGGAGAGAGAATGCTGAGTTGCATCCAAAGAACACCATACCTACTGTGAAGCATGGGGGTGGAAACATCATGCTCTGGGGCTGTTTGTCTCCAAAGGGACCAGGATGACTGATCCGTGTAAAGGAAAGAATGAATGGGGCCATGTATTGTGAGATTTTGAGTGAACACCTCCTTCCATCAGCAAGGGCACTGAAGATGAAACGTGGCTGGGTCTTTCAGCATGACAATGATCCCAAACACACCACCCGGGCAACGAAGGAGTGGCTTCGTAAGAAGCATTTCAAGGTCCTGGAGTGGCCTAGCCAGTCTCCAGATCTCAACCCCATGGAAAACCTTTGGAGGGAGTTGAAAGTCCGTGTTGCCCAGCGACAGCCCCAAAACATCACTGCTCTAGAGGAGATCTGCATGGAGGAATGGGCCAAAATACCAGCAACAGTGTGTGAAAACCTTGTGAAGACTTACAGAAAACGTTTGACCTCTGTCATTGCCAACAAAGGATATATAACAAAGTATTGAGATGAACTTTTGATATTGACCAAATACTTATTTTCCACCATGATTTGCAAATAAATTCTTTAAAAATCAGACAATGTGATTTTCTGGATTTCCCCCCCCATTTTGTCTCTCATAGTTGAGGTATACCTATGATGAAAATTACAGGCCTCTCTCATCTTTTTAAGTGGGAGAACATGCACAATTGGTGGCTGACTAAATACTTTTTTGCCCCACTGTATATTATTACTGTAATTCACAGACACTGCCTAGATAGCACAATAAGGCAACCATATGATAAATATATTGTAATTTACTAAGTCATCAATGCAATATAAAACGCACTAGCTTTTTAAAAATAAAAAAGTATCATTTTCCTTTCTCTGTTCTAAAATGAAATTCATGGCTACACTGGATAGGGGAAGCTATTAGGATGGTTTTCTTCTAACAACTTTGCTAGCTAAAAAGGCAGAAACCTTTGTCTGAAAGGGTAGCATCACCCATCATTTATAATGTCTGAACTAGGCTACGATAGTATCTTCTGTCCTTAAACAGATGGAAAGTCCAGAGGATATAGGTAATTATATCATTACCTCTAACTTCTACAATTACTTCTTTTAAATGTAAGGGCTGTGTGTCAAGTTAACATACCAAGGTACGCAGAAGTGGAAGTTTCTTTTGATGTTCTGAGATTAGATCACAGTATGGTTACACTGAAGCATTTTCAAGCTTGCATGATTTTAATTATGTTGTCTACTTTAAAACTTCAGGATAGCATGAGTTGTAGGGAGGTTACCTTTCTTGTTTATTTCCGTCTTCTCTTTTTCATTTTCATCCTGCTTGGTCTCACCATTGTGCAAAAGGGTATAGGGCTTGTAGGAGATAACCATCAGGCCATTGCCACCTGGTTCTAGAGCTGCATAATGAGGAACGGATTTTCCTTGAAGAACTCGACGTTTGGAGATTTCATATACTTTTTCACCTGATTTAAAAAACAAAACAAAACTGTTAAATTTGTCAATTCCTCCAATTTTTAAATGATAAGCATTCAACAAAACAAGGACAAAAATAAGTTACTTTTTTTCACCAGGTTGCTGGCCCAAATATCTTGATCATACCAAAATTCAGTGCAAAATTTGACAATGTCTTTAGAATGCTTTAATACTGACTTCATGAAAGGAACCAAAGTGGAGTCCTTGAAAAAGTGTTATATAGATACAGGAGCACAGAGCACATATGCTCTCCTTATAACTCCAAGGTTAATTACATTCTTCTGGAACGTGGACTGCTCCAAATCCCAACATCCTCATTTGCAATATGACAGACATTGTGTAAATGGTCTCTAGAATGAAATTTGTGCCCTGTTAAAGATTTCCTAGGCACTCTTGATTCTCCCTTCAATACCCCATTATTCCAAAAAAATAAGATATCTGTTGCAACTACCTTTAAATTCTGATTAGATGCTATTAAAGACACTCTATGAGTCATCATCATGCCCAGTATTCTGTCCCCAATTTCCAATGCAGCTTCTCCAGTCTGTCAAGAAGTCATCCTTCAGTTTCTTTGGGGGATCTTACCAAGTACCATATGATATAACATATAATGTACATTCATATGACTCTCACTGAATCCTGACTACATGCGTGTGCACAAACACATATTTGAAGTTTTCCAATGATGCCAGAAGCAATTTGTAGCATTGGACCATTATTGAAAAGCTTTATCCTTTTAACAGAGAGAAGTGGAGTTTTATTAATCATGGATGACTGGAGTTTAATAACGAAATTTTAAACTACATTCTGAGTATTAACAGTGAGGATGCAGATCTTACCTCTAAGGATAAGTTGTTTCCATGGGAGGGGGGCTCTGGAAGAGAATGACTGTTTCAAAGTCTCCTCTCACCACACCTCAGCAAGGATAGGGACTCTTTAACAATTGGTCTGTACCAGCACACCTTGAATGAGCACATATTACTTGAAGCAAGGGCACAAGCCCTATGCCGTGTAGGACTTTACAGGTTAACACCAGCACTGGCAATCAGTACAGCTTCTGCAGAACAGGTTTTATGCATGAATACTGAGACACTCCCATTAATGTGTGTGCCACTATGTTCTGGAGTAGCTGTAGCTTCCAGGTAGTCTTCAAGGCCAGTCCCACATGGAACAAAACACAATAATCTAACCATGGGCATCAGTAACTGTTTCCAGTGCCTCCTCCTCAGGATCAAAACTGGTGCATCAACTGAAGCTGGGGAAAGGCTCTTCTAGCTAAAGTCTCTATCAGCTTATTTAGCAGGAGCTTTAAGTCCAGAAATACTCCCTGCTTACAAACTGGCAAATTTGGGGCAAGCACAATTTCACCAGAACAAAGGTTGCAACTACCCTGGAATCAGCTTCTGAATCAATAGCCCCACTGTCTTGTCTGGACTGAGGTGATATATAACTGGGTATTATCTAGCTGGTAAGATTAATTTTTTTTCTTTTGCTCCTTCTAATATTTTATTCTTCTATTCACTAGCCTTGTTTGTTCTATGTTTTCTCTCTGTAATTAAATATATGTGCTATGTTTGAAAGATCAAAGGAAATAAATAAAATGGTTGATGTCTGCAATAACTACTGGATCTGTTGAACGTTGCAATATTTATATACTTATTTGTTAAATTTTGTTTATTTCATTTTTAGATTTTTATACCCCCTTTATTTTTAGTGAACTGAAAGCGCCATACATAGCTAATGCTCCCGCCTATTTTCTCCACAATAACCACCTTGTAAGGTTGGTTGGGCTGAGAGAGAATGGCTTTGAGAGCTCAAAGTTACTTAGCTGGCTTTCATTTCTATCCTTACTTATGTCCAGGAGCTCAAGGCAGTGTACAAGTACTCCCCCCTCTCATTTTCTTCACATTTCTTCTTCTAACAAGGTAGGTTAGGCTGAGAGAAAGCGACTACCTGAAATTCACCCAGCAAGTTTCCATGACTGAAAGGTTACACTGATTCCTATCGCCAGGCTCTGCCTTAGCAGAAAAGCTATTCTAAAAGATGACTGCTTATAATATGGAGTCTGTTCTAGCGGTCTGGGATTCTTTCTATGTATTTTTGGGAGGCAGGAGGGGTAACAATATATTTACTCAAAAGTAGCCTTGTTAATTTCAATGAGATTTACTTCTATTTTTTTTTTTATGCCATCTTACATTACCATATTTTCTTTTTAAAAAGATTTTCTAACAGCTCCTACAAATATTCGGGTTGCTAGGTATTTGGAAACGCATATTCATATCCTTTGCTCCACTCAAGTTAACAGCTACCAGAATGCTGAGAGTAAGAACTGAATTAATATACAGACACCAGTGAACTTCTTTCATATGCCAGCAATGTAAAACCAACTGAAACACTCACCTTCCTTAGCAGTATTCACAACTGTAACCCACTCCAATGAAACATGAAAGCCGCTGCCTTGTACATCCAATTCATCTTTTTCTACTCGTAAGAGCAGCACACCAAACGAAAGTGCATTTGACTGCAGAAAGGATACGCTGTTGACTATAATAAAGGGAGTCTCAAATTCTTCACTGAATAATATCTGGAGAAAGGAGGAATTTTAGTAAGCTTCTGAGTAATATTTTCTGAGTGCACAATTCATGTTTCAGATCAAACAGGATACTCAAGACCATCAAGCCAGGGTTTTGTGATGGCAACTTAGCATCTACTGTTTCCAATACACCCAGGTCATATAACAGGAGAAGAAAATATTTATTTGAAGTGCTTTAAATGTTGCTGATGGTATATGGTCATTTGCTTTGAATTTAAGATTTGCCCCCCTATTTTTACTCAGACTTGACACTTACAAAAGTTTTGTTTCTAGTGTCTTTGAATTCACTGTATTTTTCAGTTGCTGCATTAATTTAACTTTTTACTTAATAGATAAAGCTAAAAATTGTATTAGACTTCTGCCCTTTCCCATACTGTACAATTGCAACAGGACCTACACGTGTAGAAAGGGGAAGTGATTCAGTTAGCTTTTGATTAAGATTAATGATATCTAAAACAACAGGCTACAATTATAGCTCAGTAACCATTAAGTACCACTACAATGTGGGAAGGAAGATGCTCAGGTCCCATTAATATTTTATTTAAGATCCCAATATTTTATCTTTGCAATTCTAAATTATGTAGCTTATAATTATGTAGGAAATATAGAAGGGGGGGAGGAGATTCCTATTTTTTTTAGTAGTACTTCATGCTTAGAGGCTAATATTTATAGCAGTAGCAATAAGAAAGTAGCTTTAAGAAGCTTCACTGTTCCTGCCAACTGTCAGATGTAAAGCTTGGCTACAGTTAATAGATATGGATAATTCTCTCTGTTCAAGCATTCTTTCTCACTGAAGCACTGCACTGATGCCTTATAAAGACATATGAAATTGAGCCGTAAGCAGCCAGTACCTCCAAGCATTTCCAAAACTGATGTAAAAACTATGTCCTTCTCCAGCATTTAATACAAGGCAACAATATATTGCCTCATTATGAATAGATTTCATTTAACCAGAAGACACATAAGCAAACTATGATAACTATGTTCCATCTTTATAACTGAATTACTTATCCAGAGTAACCTACACATAAAATCTGGAGCCCAGACAATAAATCTTATTCTGCCTATCTATCATTTAACACCACAAATCTTCTGCAAAGGGGAAAAATATCACCCCAAGGCCAAATACAGTGCTCATTCAAACCAAGGCTTATCCCCAGGGACTGACTTAGCATGATGGATAAATCTCCTAATTGCAGCTTTATTCAACAAACCATGGTGAACACTAATCTGCCCTGGTTTACTAGGACGCAACACACTTCATTAATTACCCAGGAAAATGACTAATCTGCCAGAGATATTGCTCAATCTACCATAAAATGCTCTATGGGCAGGTTAGAAGTTTGTTTACCTCTTCATAAACCAGTTCATATTTTACAAATCAAATCCCAAGATTGTATTATGAATGTGTGCATGAGGAAACAGATACTAACAACACTCTGAAATATTGAAAAAGCTCTGGAAACTTTTCAAATGTTTAATTTCATATATGCTTACAAGATATCAGTGCAGCTCTTGAGATAGGATGCATTACAGGATGTCCAAAATTCTGGACTGAATTACAGAATTCAATTCTTAGCACAATCTCCAGGAAAAGGATAATACTGATATAAAAACCTGAGCTGCTCTTAGGAGTAACAAAACAATTAATGATATAAAAAACACACTAAAGAACATTTTAAAGTAGCAAAAAGCTAGGTACTATTCTGACAATTAGATCTTTTGCTATATAAAACAAGGAGAAGAAATAGTTAACTTTCTATGCTGCATTATTTTCTCTCAGAAATGGCTTAAGTTTAATTTAGAATTTCTTTACTCAGAGAATGTTAGGAAATATGGCAATCTTCAACGCTTAAAAAAAGCACTTTTGATGTGATTAGTGTCCATCAAAATGCAATTAGGTCAACATGGTGTTCAATTGATAATTAACGTTCTGTATGAATTCATCTGCAAAGCTACCATTGGAACAAAAAAATTCTCATTCCAGAAATCAACTAAATTACAGAACTATCCAGAAAGGCATATTTCACAGTTACTTTAGGAAAAAAATGTATTTATTTCTAGGAACCATAACCCTTTATAGCTGATGTCTTTATTTTCATATTTTATTTATTTCTGAACACTAATGATTAGATCTTTTTTACCTTACATAGTTCTCTTACTGCTAGAAGTAATGGTTATGAAATATTTTTGTTTTCTATTTAATTGTACGATGCATTTAATACTTTAATTTTAGCATTATATTTGATCATGTACAACTCTGTATAGGAACCCCAGAGTTGCACTTGACCCTTTATTCTGGGTATTCTCAAAAGCAATTAAGACATTTTTTTTACAGCAGGCATCTGTACATACTCCAACAGTGACTAAGCAGCCAACAGATGTTGGGTTTTGGTACTGTTTTCATATTTGGGTTGTTTGGATTGATCTTCAAGCGAGGTTCAGGAGTGTTAATTTAGGGATTGGGTTTTATGTACATTGTCTGGAACTGTTTGGGTGTGTGTGTAACAGAAGTTTGTAAAATATATCAATAAATGACAATAATAATTAGGTTTCCTGGGGTTAGCAGTTTTTAAGGAAGAAGCAAGGAGGCAAACACTTATCTTACTATTTGGAACACATATGGAAGCAAATACATTTATACTGAAGCAAATGAGCAATAGGAAGGGGTAACCTTAATAAGCGTCCTCAACCATTTGAGAAAGGAGACAGCATTCAAAATTTATTTAATGCTTCTCTACAGAAGACAAATTCTCAAGACTTACTTCCCACTTTTCACAAGAACCATCATCCCGCTTGCCAGTTCGAATAAGATATAGTCTTCCTGTTCCATCTGAAAGGGTAACCCAGGTGGAAGATGTGAAATGTAGTGATGCACAGAGACGATTATCGCAAGCTATTAAGTCTGCAGGAAGCCTAAATACTTCTCTTGGCTTTTTTAAGGCAGTGTCCTGCATAGCAAGAAAACAAGCACATGGTTAAGCTCAAAAAACAAAGAATAAACACCATGATAGTTTTATGAGTCTTTTATGGACGGTGATGATGGTCTTTGGTCTTCTAGACAACAGGAAAACAAGCAAAAACAACGCTATATATGACAACAAGCCGGAAGAAAACTTATTCTCCCTATTAGAAGAGCAATATATACTGAACAAGAGGGTATGGCTATTGATCCAGAAGTTATCGGATTCAGGATAGCTCCATCTTTGGCTCTGACTGAGATTGTATTCCCCTGAAGGTTCACGTTCAAAATCTGGGAGTTCTCTTGGACTTGTGGCTCCTATTACAGCAGTAGGTGGAAACCATGGCCAGGTGGATTTTGGACATCTTGGCTGGTACCCCTTATTACCTCCCCTCCTATTACATCAATTGCAACCACTTCTGGAATGAGATGCACTGAATACTCATGTCTTTGTTACCTCTTGTGTGAACTACTCCAATTTACTGTACATGGCCTGCCCCTGAATACCATTTAGAAATTTCAGCTGGTGCAGAATGCAGCTGCCTACCAGCTAACAAGCTGGACTAGTTACCAGTTTGCTTCCAAGTCCAAGTGATACCTATAAAATTCCATGTGGCTTGTATCTGGGATATTTCAAGACCACTTACAGCTAGAATCTGCCCACGTGGATAAGCAGACAGGACATGCTGGAGGTTCTGGTCCTAAAAGAAACAGATGGAGGAGCCACAAAAATACATTTTCCCTGCTATGATTCCTTTCCTCTGGAACAATTTATCTCCCAAAGTCAGGAGAAATCTCTTGTTATTAATATTCAGGAAGGCATGTAAAAAACTCCACATCCACAGAACTTCTAGGAATAAATTTTGTGTTTGAACTAGCCAGTGGCAATATGGGACTCGGTAATTATATTTGATGTTTTCACAGTTATTTTGGTTTTAAAATGGATTGTTTTGTACTGTACTATTGTGTAAGGCACCTACAGACTAGAGCCACAAGTCTGACTAAATAAATAAATGTATGATTTAAGTTCCAATTCATTTTTATGCCAAAGAGCTAAGTTCCAAATCATTTTTATACACCTACAGCTAATATTCTTCTAAGAGTTAAGGAGCTAGAAGGTTCAGACACTTGCATCTAAGTTTAGCAAATTAGCAAACACTCATCTATAAAAATACTCTGTGTTTAGCAGCTTTTTCTTTCCACAAAATTTAGGATGGCACAAGGCAGATATCATGCTAGCTAGAAAAACTGGGAATACATTGTGCATTATATCACATTAGCCATTCAGTTTAGGCAACTAATAAAAACATCAGCATTATCATACATGTTTTTATCATAACCTTATAAATATTGATCTTAAATTCAAAGAAAAAATATATATATATATATCTTGAATCCAATAATACTTTAACAAAATAGCCTCTCTTCTAGTTATTACCTAGTGTAACGATCATTGCTACATCTACTTCCTTCCTAATATTCACCTGCACATTCTCTCATATCTATTCATATTTAGATTAAAACAGGAGCATAAATAGTTTTAACCGAAGAGGCATTACACATTACAAATTGTAGCCTTTTGGACAAATATCCAGATTATCTATAATTATTCATTAACAAGAGAGAAGACTGTTAATTTTGCATTTTGCTTCCAGACATATTTGACTAGCTATTGTTGAAAAAAAAAATACTGAACAAAATGGAATTTTGTTTGATCTATTTAGGCTTTTAGCTCTGAACCAAAATAGAAGACAGAATATATACTAGATATTTCAAATGTCTTCTTGATTACAGAGGAAGATAAGAAATTTTGCAGCCTGACTATTTCTACTGTCACTTAAGTAGCAAGATCTATCTTTGAAATCAGCTTCCAGTTTTTAGGCATCAAAAAGTCTTTCAACATCATGGTCTCCAAGGTAACAATCAAGTTAGCTGTTAGTAGGAACAGAAGGTTTTTGGTACCAACTCCCTGAGAATGGCTTCCTGACCCATCTGTTAAAGCAGTTTACAGATAACCTGGGGGCAACACCTCACTCAGAAGTGTAATTTCCCAGTCTTTAGCAGAAACAAATGAAGGAAAAAAACTGCATCAAATCAATAGCATTAAGTGCAATTATTTAAAAGTGAAAGAACTGATTTCTTCCACAGCTAAAGTGTGTCTGTACACATAACAGCACATGAATGCACGGACAAGAGTAACATGTATGTTTCAGGAAGCAAATTTCAAATAGGTTCAGGAAAAAATAGTTTGCTTTTTTCTTCAATTAAAAAGACATTTTCTATTTATTTTACTTTTACATACTAAAAAGGGGAAAAAACAGAAAAGGCTTGCATATGCTAACAAAACGTGTTTGAATGACTATACATTACAAAAATGAGAAAATGTTGTTGGCATTGCATATGAAGGAAAAAAAGTACAGCTTCTGGAATTAAAACATTTTAATAACCAGAAGCAAAACTATCATGATAAGCAGGAGAAAGTTTCAACTGAGATTAGAAATTACAAGAGTGTTATACAAACTCATTAGAGTAATTACCATGCCTGCAAAAGTAGGTTTTCCCTAATTTAAGATTTTTTTTAGAAGTATTTTGTTAGATAAAGCATCACTCTGAATAGTAAATTATCTGAAAAGCGCAGTAACTTCCTAAGTGCAAAACTGACAATAGAAATATCTAATTGGTAAAAGTGAAAATGTCCGCTGTTCAGTACAAATTATAGTGATGTATCATATACCATAATGAATAACACTACATACAGGTAGTCCTCAGGTCACAACAGCAACCGAGACCAGGATTGCTGTCGCTAAGCAATTCAGTCATAAAGCGATCTTCCCTGCTGGCTTCCCCATTGACTTTGCTTGTGAGAAGCCAGCAGGAAAGGTCGCAAATGGCAATCACGTGACAGCAGGGCACTGCAACCATTTTAAGTGTGAGCCAGTTGCTAAGCAACCAAATTGTGATCATGTGACCGTGGGGGTTCTGCGATGGCCAGAACATTGAGGACCGGTTGTAAGTGCCACTGGTTCAGCGCCGTCGCAACTTTGAACAGCGCTGAATGAGTAGTTGGTAAGCAAGGATTATAGTGTATATAACCCGTTAATGCAATATCTGATTAATATGTATATAAAAAAAGGCCCTATCAAATGAATGAGTGTAATAATGTATATTGGACAGTTCAATTAATAATACTGAGTTGCATACTATTAATTAGCACAACTAAGTAATGTTTTTTACATGCAAGGCACAATGAAAAACATCACTGATTTCATTACCGTTCTTATTAGAATATGACAAAGCATGTATTAAATGATATTCATGTATCAGGACTTGCCAAGGCTAGCTTGGTGATATTTAGAACATGAAAATAATCTGCCTCTGAAAATGGGGATTTAGTTATCTATAATTGGCATGATCTCCTCTTTCAGAGGGGCCTCAGTGCTCAGGGAAGGAAGTTTAAACTTCCCCATCATGAAAACTGAGATTTGGGAGGCAAGAATGGTGAAAAAATGAAAAAGGTATGGCTGTGGCAAAAAGAAAGGATGAGTTTGGATTTTTAGAATTTATGTTTGGGGAAAGGGGGCAAGTGAAGGGGAAAGGCTATGTTAGTATCTCTTAATTAATTAAACTAATTTAAAAAATTGACATTATTGATACTTAATAAAAACAAAAATACATTGCCTACTGCAAAGCAGTAAAATATTATATTGCTGTGGCTGCGATCTCTGGCCTGTTGTCCTGCATTTCACCACTGTGTTCTCCTGAGCACTCCCCTTGCGCCAATCAGCATGGACGAATGGCAGCATGAAGCAAGGCACGTGCACCAGTAAATGGCAGGCAAATTAGCGGAGATTACTTAAGTGAGGGAAGTGAAAAAGGAACAGTAACCTTTTAAATTAATGGAACTTGCAGAATCCAAACATTGTATTTTTGCTGAAAATTACACATGTAGCTCTCGGACATGTACTTGCAAGAAAATTTGCCCAGTTTGCTGCTACAGCTTCAGACAACTAGCATCTTTATTTTATAATGAACTTACCAAAGTAACACTTAAATTCATGACTCTTCCAAGCTGATCAACATAATAAACATTATCTTGGTACCAGGAATCAAGATGTAGGTAATTATACATGCCAAAGGCACGCATGTGATCCAGGGTGTATTGATCATCTCTCAGTTTAACTTCTGCTACCGCTGAAGGGGGAAACAGAAACAGGAAAACTGTGATACTGCATCATCACTTAGGAAATGCTCTAATTATGATATTTAACTGACAGCTGCTCAGGGGTCTTGTTCAAAACACAGCTTCCTGATTGTTTTTTAAAATAAGAGTACTAGAAGTTTTGCCCAAGATACTTCAAAAGTAAATACACAGAAACCAGTCTGATAAATAGAAGTAGTACCAGAGTGCCATCTGCTGCCTTTGCCTTAAATTTTCTTTACATTCTTAGGCAAGTTTTAGGAGGCTTTTTTTTCCTGTTAGCTTTCATAGTTTCCATTTCCTTGGCATTCAAAAACATGAAGAAAAAGTGTAAGTTGTGGTAGACCTTCAAAACTTTCCATCTAAAAGCGTACCATACCTACTTTCTCATACCAGGGCCACAAATCTCTTCAGAAACAAAACATGCAATTATTATGCATAAACACAGCAAGCTGAATAATTAGAAATAATTCAAGTTTCATTAGTAGGATTCTGGATTACCAAGTAAGAGAATTAATTAATTAATTATTAAATTTATATGCTGCCCATCTCCCCCAGAGGGTGACTCTGGGAGGCTTACAATTAAAATCCAAGAAAATAAAAACAATAAAAATATAAATATCCCCAATTAAAATCACAAGCAACAATTTTATAAAAGCCAGTATACAATTCAAGATGATGGGGGGGACAGTATCAATCATCCCACCAGCCAATTCCAGCAATGTGAGCCCCCATCAGGGCCCTAGGCCATCTGGGATAGCCATGTTTTTACACTTTTTCGGAAGGCCAGGAGAGTGGGGTCAGTCTGAACCTCAGGTGGTAAGTTCTTCCACAAGGCAGGGGCCATGGCAGAAAAGGCCCTCT
Organism: Python bivittatus; assembly: GCF_059951505.1. Taxonomy (NCBI): domain Eukaryota; kingdom Metazoa; phylum Chordata; class Lepidosauria; order Squamata; family Pythonidae; genus Python; species Python bivittatus. Next base: position 18,102,926 of record NW_028277086.1, on the reverse strand, counting down.
TCCTAGACCCCACCAGCCAGAATTCCTTGACTGGTGGGGTCCGCAATATGCCCCTTCTGCCAGACCGAGCAGGTTGGGCAGATTTAACGGGGGGGGGCGAGATGGCTCTTCAGATAACCTAGTCCTGCAACAGTTTCATGTATATGTTAAATAGGAGAAGTGAAAGCACCAAACTCTGAGGCACCCCACAAAGTAGGGGCCATGGGTTGGACTTCTCGCTCCCTATCTGCACCGATTGGTATTGGCCTTGGAAGAAAGAGCTGAATCAGCACAAAACTGTGCCACCCAGCCCCAACCCCTGCAGCCGACCCAAAAGGATACCATGGTCAATGGTATCAAAAGCTGCCGTGAGGTCAAAAAGAGCAAGGATGGACACATTACCCCCATTCCGCTCTCACCAGAGATCAACTAAAACTGCGACCAATGCTGTTTCTGTCCCATAACTTTTCAGAATACTGAAAAGCTATCTATATTGTAAGCATTATTATTCTCCCATGTTCAACTAGTTTGCCATTATATCTTGAGGAACTGCCTGTCTCCACAGTATCTGCTCAGCTGATCCCATCTGGCAGGGCTGGCACACTCTAGGTTCCTTCAGTTAAACAATACCATCTGTCTGGACCCTGGAAGTGCACCTTCTTTGTAGTAGCGCCTGCCCTCTGGAATGAGGTCCCCCCCACAAGATTTGAATGGTTCCCAAGGCAGAGCCTTGGTAGGTGTTATATAGCATTTACACAACATACAAGCTTCTCTCTCACAATCATTCTTAATTCTACAGCATTACCAGACAGTAATGATGTTATCCAAGATTATCCTTTGCTTAAATCACCACCTTGTGGATCAAATCTTAGTTTATAAATATAATTATAAAATATCAATGAAATATCAGAGTATAGTCAAGTTCCCAAGAACATAATTCAATTTTCCTATTTAAATTTCCCCTTGACTTCATAAGAACTTTCTTTCAAAGAAAGAAAGAACACACACACAAAAATTAAAGCCTAGCTTTAATGAACTAGCCCAGATTAGTTTACAAGCAAACAAGGAAACAGGTGCTAGTGTTTTTTTTAATAATTTTTTGGAAACTATTCAGAAGAAATATACAACTAAACTCTATATATTTAAAACCAAAGTACAGATAGTCCCACAGTTAAGAACACCTGGTTTAAGGACAACCCATAGTTAAGAATGGAGCCTACTGAAGCAAAATATTATAAGTTCCCGAGATTTATGGTCTTGGGGGATTTTAATCTGCCATCCCTAGGTTGGCCTCAAAGGTGGCTCGGGAGTTCATGGCTACCATGGCAGCCATGGGCCTATCCCAGGGCATCTATGGCCCGACTCTGGACAGTGGTCACACTCCAGACATGGTTTTCTTGTTGGAGCAGTGGCAGCGTGATCCGGTGGGGGATTTCATATTATCCCCTCTGTCATGGTCGGACCACTCCCTGGTGGCCGTGAGATTCTCCTATGCTAACCCCCTTCACAGGGAGGTGGGACCTATTCGAACAGTCCACCCCTGGCGACTGATGGACCTGCAAGGGTTCCAAAGAGAGCTGGGGGTTGTTCCTGAGGTTTTGCTGCACGGTCCAGTGGAGCCCCTGGCTGCAGCCTGGAATAAGGAGGTGGCTGGGGCCTTGGACAGGATCGCGCCTGTGTGGCCTCTCTTGGCCCATTGTTCCCAGCACTCCCAGTGGTTTACAGAGGAGTTAAGGGAGCTGAAAAGGGCTAAGAGATGTGTAGAGTGCCGTTGATGGAAAACTAAAGATGAGTCTGACCAAACACGGGTTAGAGCCACTATTAAGGCCTACCTAGTGGTGGTAAGGGTGGCGAAATGTCAGTATTTCTCTGTTCTTATTGCATCCTCAGTGTGTTACCTGGCAGCCCTGTTCAAGGTCACTCAGTCCCTCCTGGGTAGGGAGGGCTCAGAGAACTATTTACAGGGCCGTGCAGAGGAATTTGCTGAACACCTGACAGATAAAATTGCTCAGATCCGTCCTCAGTTGGAGGCCAAGAGTGAGGCAGGTCCAGTGTTCGAAGAGCAGGTGGCAGTCATGGCTAGGAGGCCTTTGAGCAACTTTGTGTTGTGCGGTAGTAATGCCCCTCCCTTGATCGGGAGGCCCTCCGCAAGGTCACTCATGCCCTGGTCACCTCCTGGTTGGTTTACTGCAATGTGCTCTACATGGGGCTACTCTTGAAGAGTATCTGGAAGCTACAGCTGGTGCAGAATGCGGTGGTGTAGTTCTGAATGCCCCCGGGGGGCCCATATAACACCAGTGTTACGCAAGCTGCATTGGTTGCTGGTTTGCTTCCAGGTCCAATTCAAGGTGTTGGTTATCACCTTTAAAGCCTTTCATGGCACAGGACCAGGTTATCTGAGGAGCCGTCTCACACCTGTTATATCAGCCTGCCCCACTCAGTCCAGCAGAAGGGGCATGTTGCAGACCCCCACCAGTCAAGGAATTTTGACTGGTGGGATCTAGGAAGAGGGCCTTTCTGCTGTGGCCCCCAATCTGTGGAACAACCTACCTCCTGAGGTACAGTGTGCCCCCACTTTCATGGCCTTCAGGAAAGTGTGAAATCCTGGGTATGCCAAATGGCCTGGGAGCCAGATGGGGGATTGCACCAGTGGAGGTGGCTTGTGGGGTAATTGACTTTGCCCCCCATCTTGAATGTTTTTAGTATTTATGTATAGGGTTTGTTTTTATAGCTGATTTTTAATGGATTAATAAATCTTAATTATTATATGGGGTATTTTTAATTGTTTATGGGTTTTTGATTTTAATCATGAGCTGCCCAGAGTCACCCGTTGGGGGAGATGGGCAGCATACAAATTTAGTAATAAATAAATAAAAATAAATAAATACTACTATATAAGTAATATTGTGTAATGAACTCGAACCATTGTGTATTTAACTCGAATCATTGTATATTTAATTCAAATCTTGCTACAACAGACCTTTCTTAACTATGGGTCGTCCTTAAACTAGGTGTTCTTAACCCAGGGACTTCCTGTACAGTATTATACAATAATTCTGTTCCAGCTTACATATAAATTCAACTTAAGGACAGATCTTGGGAATGGAACTTGTTCTTAAACTGGGGACTACTTGTATCTGCATATATAATAAACAATTCAGTAAAGAAATTCATATTCACATGTGTACGCCAATATTTTCATGCTGTCTTATTCTATACTGTATTTTAGATGGCTTTATTCTATATTGTATTTGTACTGCGTTTTTATTGTATTTTATATGTCTGTACCTACTGCTAAGTTAAAAATGAACTTATTTTTATGTAAAGTACCAAAGTGATCTTGCCTAATCTTGAAAATCTAAGCCAGGGGTCCCCCAACTCTTCAGGTCATCGACCCCCTCATGAACTCTCAGATTGTTCATCGGCCCCCAAACATTATATCAAAATAATTTAATAAATACTCCTTTAAGTAACAGTACTACGAATAACAACAACATTGACCTCTTGTATAGTCCCATCGACCCTTAGGGGTCCCTACTGACCACTTTGGGGAACCCTGATCTAAGCGGAGTCCGACCTGATTTTTTAGGACTCAAATGGGGCACCCACAGGAGACCTGAAAGCTGCAGGAGAGATTGGGGGGTGAAAAATCGCCCCAGACAAGGGCAAACCACTTCCATAGGGCTGCCACGAAAGCTATGCCGCTGTGTCCGTGAAGTCACCAGGAGTCGAATTCGGCTCAAAAGACTGGGCAAAGCGGCAGAGCCAATACTAAAGGCTTCTGACAGTCACCAAATTGGCTTCGGGATCTGGCAGCTCCCCAGAGATGTTCTCCTTTCTTCGGCAGATTGTGAAGAGAAGGAAAGGGTATTTAAAAACTCAGAGCAGAACACAAGATCTCGCCGCCCTGCTTTTATTTCCTCAGCCTGGGGGTCCCCGGCTTTCCCTGCTCCGTCCTGCCCGCCTCCATCCTCCCGGCTGCTTGTCTGGAAGCGCTCCCCGGCCCAGCCAGCACCCCCGCGCAGGGCCCCAAACCGGGAGGCCGATCCAGAGGGACACCCGGCTCCCCAAGGCAGCCCGAGCCTCCGCGCGCCCCACACCCCGCCGCCAAAGGGGCGCCGCGCCGGCACTCACGCGAGTCCAGCCCCACTTGGTAGCAGGCCAGCGGCTCCAGCGAAAGCTTGTAGCCCTCGAACCTGGGGTCCAGCAGCAGCCGCTTGACGCGCAACGAACAGTTGGCCGCCGCCTCCATGCCGCAGGCCGCCGCCGCCGCCGAGGACAGTCTTCTGGCGCGGCCTCCAGGCCTTTGGCGTCTTGGTCACGGGAAAGCCCGCAACGCTGGGGCCTTAGCGGCGGTGCCCCCCGCGAAGGATTTTGGGTAGGAAAGGAGGGCAGAGGCTGCTGGGAATCGTAGTTTTGGAGCGCCTCTCGCTGGAGGCAGCCTCTCCGGAGCGCTCCTGGGCGCCTCGTGCGGGGGCATCGCAGTTCGGCGCGTGGCCCTCGCCGGGGAAGGCCGGATGCGCAGGATGGGGCGCAGCGCAAAGGATCCCCCATCATCCTGATTAAGACAAAGCAATCCTATTGAGTCCATTTCTGCGTCTAATGGGCAGAACTGTAGGAAAGTTCCTGAAATGGATATCTGGGTTACCCATAAGTCATAAAACGGGTTTCTCCACTTTGGTTTAGCATATGAAGTGAGCCCAGTCGTTGTGGTTGGTGAAGTTGTGATGTCTTGGTTAGGGCTTAATGGGCTTTGTGGCTGAGGACGCATGACGTGCTAAGCCCTTAAACCCTGGTCTAGGAACAAAAAACTCTGGATCCACAGCCATGCGAAGAAAAGATCAAGCAAATCACGTTATGGCTTAGTGGAGTGGGTCAGCCTCTCTTTTCTGTAGACCTAATTTTAGGGTTTATTGTTAGGTTTGGTTATAGTGACAGTGCTCAATTAGTGCCCTCGACAAGGATTAAGATGGGCGGCTTCACTTTGCTTCTGTGGAAGTGTCTTCTGTGTAGGCAAGCACATCCTCAGAAGGCCACTTTTATCCTCAAAGGGACACCTACAATTTGAAGTCACTGCTTACTCCCCAGGTGTTCCATTCCCTTTAACTTTTGCCAAGAAAAGTACATGGAAACATCAGAGACTAAGCTTTAATTCCCATTCACTTTAAATAAAACAAAGCTTAACTCCCGATGGAACATCCATGTGTTTTCTTGGCAATCAATTCTTCATCATTGCTTTTTCTAAGACTTTTTTCCCAACTCCATAATGTGGTCTAAGGGCCTAGGATTCCCTAGGGTCTCCCACCCAGGCACTAACCAGACCCCACTCTGCTGCAAGACGAGACAAAGCCAACCTAGCTGGGCATTCTGTTTACTTTTAAATATAACTAAAACAAAGGTGCAGTTTTTTTTTTAAGTAAATCCCAAATAAAACAGGTAATGGGAATAATTGCAGTATATACCCCCCCTCCCCCGTGCTCAATGGCTAATTTAAAGTCAGAAGGAATTATTGCGGCGTCAACGTGCACCAACTTAGCGAGCGCGGCCAATGATTCCGGCCCAAAAATAAATAAATAAATGGCTGCAGAAGAGCATTGTGGGAAAGGTAGTTTTATGCTAACGCGGCGTGAAGGAGTCATGGGACTGGCTGAGAGGAAACGTCCTTCTGGGAGTTGTAGTTTTCCTTGGGCGACTAGGCGTTAAAGCTATGCAGATGAGAACTACGCTTCCCAAATCTTTCTGCGAGGACTGAGGCAGGGGGTTGCAAGGCTTCTCCTCTTTAGTTGGGTGAAGTCTTGGGCGCCCGGGAGAGTTGGCGGCGTGGCGAGTTCGAGGCTCCGTTGAACTGGGTCCCCTCGGAGGTTGAGGACGCGAAGGAAGGAAGTGGCCCGCCGGAGAGGTAGCCTGTTTGTTTGGGGCGGGCATTGTACCTAATGGAGGCTTTTGTGCTCGTGTGGATGTCGGCTCCCCTGCGTTTGCTTGATATTCTGGTCCCCTTTTCCCATCCCTTCCAATCTCCCTTCGCCAAACAGAAACTAAGATGCGTGCAGAGCTGACTTTTCAGTGATTGCGGGACTTTTTTTTGAGACGTGTAATTGAAGCATCATCATCGTCTTATATATTTTCAGACCTGGTGGTCGTGCAATTCAAAGCATGGACGACTCAAAATGGGTGGTTATCAGAGAGGGGATCCCCGTGTTATTTAGTAAACATAATTGTTTGGGTGCTCGATTCAGTCATCACTCAGAAACTGCATTTGCACAGCAGGGTTAACTGGGCTGCTGAACTAAACCCCTCTTGGTGGGCGGGCATAAGACATGGAAAACCTAAACTAACCCAACTGGGTAGATTTGCACCGGATACTAGGCTGCAAGAAGACTTTGCAAAGATCACCACCCAATAGCTTTAGTGTGATGTGAAAATACATTGGCTGAGTTTTTAACTGAGCAGGTTATGCATGTTGTGTGAACACAGTCCCAATACCTACCCTGCAGGTTTCTGGAAAACCAGATTAATGTTGGGAACGTGACAAGCCAACATAGACCAAGTCAGAATATTGATACTCTTATTTCAGTTGCGGGTCTGTAGGTTGAAGAGCTGTACCAAGGGTTCATGGAAGTCAGAGATCGTTCTTGAAATAGTTTACATCACTGAAATATAGTCTTTCGTTAATTACTTATTTATTTATGTGATTTATATTCCACTTGTTTCATTCAGGAGCCCAAGGGGGCATACAGAGTTCTCTATTTTTCCAGCAACTGTAAGGTAGTGAATGAGCCAGTGTGCCTCTGTGGCTATGGGTACCTTTGAATCCCTGATCCAAATCCAACCACTAAATCACATTGACTCTTTTTTTCCCCTTTGATAAAATGAAGGTCCTTTCTTGCCGCTTCCATTGAACACACACACACACCACACTAAACCTAATGTGGTTTGTTTTTGGCTTAGCCAGCAAGACGTCAACCACACTGGGAAATAGTGCAAATTGAAATCCTAACACATCTGGTATGGAGGGTACCAGGTTGGAGAATGCTAAGCTGACAGTTTTTTTATATAACTTTATTAATTAAAAAAAAAAGAACAGTAAAAACTAACAAGAACTAATATTAAGAAAAAGAATGAGAAGAAGAAAAGAGAGATTGGAAAAAAGGGTAGTAAAGATCAAGAGTGCAGAAAAAAAGAAAAGAGACAAAAGAAAAAAAAAGAATTTACTTCCAACCCTCCTTGCAACAGATATATGTAGCAATATACGTCAAATTTTTGCCATAAATATACAATATAACTTCCATTATTTCCATTAACCCATATTATTTCTAATCATCAAATCCATACAACATAATTTCATTTTTTTCTGTTTCCCACAAAAAGTCCAAAAAAGGTTTCCAGTTTGTATTAAAATTATACCATGTCTTATCTTGAATCAAAGCCATCAATTTTGCCATCTCAGCCAACTCCATCAGCTTCACCATCCATTCCTCCACTGTAGGTAATGTCTTAACTTTCTGTCTCTGTGCATATAAAAGCCTTACTGCTGTTATCATATATAAAAACAAAGTTCCATATGTTTTTTCAAACTGTTTATTCATTAAGCCCAAAAGGAAAGTCTCTGGTTTTGATTCAATATTAATCTTTAAAATCTGCTGTATGAAAATATGTATCTCATCCCAATTTTTTTTTTTTTTTTGCTTTTTTACAAGTCCACCAGAAATGATAAAATGCCCCTTCTTGTTGTTCACACTAAGCTCACAGTTTTAAATGGGGCTCAAACCATGCTGAATCATATTTTGTTGAATTATGGCTATGTTTATGCAACCCACTAATCACACTCACAGGTGGGTTCACATAACAATCTAAACTGCAACTAAATAAAATCTGTTTTGGTTTGGTGTGTTGTGAACCAATCCACTGAGTTCAAAGCCCTCCTAATGCAGACTTCAGTAAACTACCCTTGCTCTAGATACACCTGACAAAAATTCTTGAAGGCTCTCGATAGTTTAATTAAAGGCCTTTGAACTGTTTAGAGCAAACCAACCTTTATTTTCCTAAACTTTCTGGTCCACATAGAAGAAGTTTCAGAGAATAGAAGTTGTATGAATCCAGTTTCCAATGCTATGGTAAACTATCCAGGTTGGTAAGCTAGCTAGGAGAGGCCCAGACCCACTTCCATTGCGATGGATTCTTCATTTGCTTGAGTCACTGAAGAAGCCAGGAAGACAGAATTAATCATACATGAGCTGGAACTAGAGTTAAGGGCTTTCATACAAGCCATAGTTTGTAAGTTAGCTTGAAATCAAGCCTTTGCCTTTTTCAAAGCACATGATAATGGTTGGGTTCACAAATAACCGTGAGCCATAGTACTAATTATTTGGTTTAACCAACATGGTGTATGAATCAACCATTCTAGTTTACAAGCCATGCAAATGGTATGGTTTGTAAAGCCATAAAAGTTTTATGGTTTAGCGTAATGTAAGAACAGAACATTATGGCTTGATCAGAATACCCATAACTTAGTTTGATGTATTTTTATTTTTTAATTTGCTGTACTATACAAAAGTAAAGAAAATAAAGAATACAAAGAGCAGAAGAAAACAGAAAAAAGGAAGAAAAGAAAAAGAAAAACATGTAATACATGTAGAAAACAACTTGGTTTTTAATCACAGCAGTAAATCTTGATCACACAGAGTAATACTAATCAATCTTTCCATTATATTGATAGAGAACCAGTTGCAGATTTAAGGAGGAACCAAAACCAGGAAGCTTGTCAATTCTCTGGCATGTGGTTGGCAGTATGTTCAGTTTCTGGGATTCCAGACTGTACCCTCCTGAAAAACGAGTGAAAATGAGTGTTCTATGACACAAAAGTCCATCTGCTTCTCTCTCTCTTTTTAAATAGATCTGTTCTACTTGCACTCGGGAGGGAAAAATGAACAAAGATGCACAAATGAGAGCAACTATTAATCAAAAGTTAATTGAAACAGGAGAACGAGAACGGTAGGTGGGTTTTATTTTCTGCTCTAGCTGTAGAACGGTATTGCTCACTGGTTGAAAAGTAAGGATGTGCATGAAACAAAAAAAAAAGTGTTTTGTTCTGAGTTTGAGCAAAACAGCCGTATTCAGAACATTCCAATGGAACATTGTAAGTTGGCTACATTCCATCAGAACAAGACTCCATCAAGTGTTCAGTTGGAACAAATCTAGGAACCTTTTGAATGTTCTGGCCATAAGAAAAATGGGATTTTTTTGATGAGTCCATTGCTCCTTTGTTTTCCATTCTAAGGCCAAGAGAATAAGGAGTGGCAATCACATTGGCTGCTAATGTACAAGAAATAATATATTGTTAATAGATTATTGCATGTAACTTGAAAAAAATACAAGTATATATCAAAATAAATTGAGTGATCTTATCCTAAATTATAATACAGCTTGATATTGGTTCAGTAGGTTGTGTGAATCCAATTATTGTGATTTACATGCAGTTATCTTAATTATAACTTAGCACAATATAAAAACCAGCCTGTTATCTGGTTCGTGCATCCTGCTAAGTTATAGTTCATTTTAATCATGACTTGCTGAACAAGCCATAGTATTTAGGTTTACATATCACACAAAGCCATAAATTATGCTTTGCAGCTGGATTTGACTTAATTTGATCTGATCTACCAAATAAGATTGTTGCGAATATAAAAAAAAGACATGTGGGAGATCAAATGAGTTGCCTTGAACTACTTAGAGATAAAATGTAACTAACACAGCTTATTTTCATACTGACTGGGCCAATATATGCTACCTAAATTATTTGTACGAGTTTCATATTTTAAATTTTGGATCTTTTTTATGCATGTTTAAATTTTATTTGTACATTTAAAAAAAACATTCATTCATTCATTCCTAGAGTGTCAGCTATCAGATTAGGAAGAAAAGTCTATTTAAGTTTTTCTAGGACCCTGTGTGGACATTTTTCGTGCTAGCTAATTCCCAACACCATTATTTTTACAGCCTTAAAGAATTATTGAGAGCCAAATTAATTGAATGTGGTTGGAAAGATCAGCTGAAGGCACACTGCAAAGGTAATTGTCAGTTGTGAATAGATTGTGAATATGTTAGTACAATGAAGTCATGAATCCAGTATTCATGGTAATATGTTCACATGCTTGCACTTTCAGTCAAAGGTGTCTGATACAAACTGCAATATAAAAAAATGAAACTCAGATGGCAGTGTCACATTAATCCAACTTTTGTGCTTGTGTCCAAATGTTACAAGTATGTTAGTGACGTGATTTGCATCAGGAAGTAGCAACTCACATTTTGTCACTTGTCCCCCTTGACCATATGAATGGACCCTCTCCAGTGAATGCCTCTGCTTTCAGTCCTGGAGGATGATCCATTAGATTTGTATTTATTTATCTATTTAAATTTAAGTATGACATTTGTATCCTCGCCCCTTTAACTGTTTTATGCATCATGCACGAGATCCAGTTTAATATAGAGCTGGATTCCCCATGTCCCAATTTTTTGGTAATGTAATTTATTATTTATTTAGAACATGTATATCTTGCCTGCCTCCAGAATTCTGAATATATATCTTTTGCTAATTTAATGAGCTGTGGAAAGATTCCATATAAAAACCATAAATTTCTTTCTTTTGTTGAATATACAGGTGAAACTCGAAAAATTAGGATATTGTGCAAATGTTCATTTATGTCAGTAAGGCAGCTGAAAAGGTGAAACCAATATATGAGATAGACGCATTACATGCAAAGTGAGATATGCCAAGCCTTACTTCGGTATAATTGTGATGATTATGGCGTACAGCTTATGAAAACCCCAAATTCACAATCTCAGAAAATTAGAATAGTGTGAAAAGGTTCAATATTCTAGGCTCAAAGTGTCCCACTCTAATCAGCTAATGAATCCATAACACCTGCAAAGGGTTCCTGAGCCTTTAAATGGTCGCTCAGGCTGGTTCAGTAGGAACGACAAGCATGGGAAAGACTGCTGACCTGACAGTTGTGCAGAAAACCATCATTGACACCCTCCATAAGGAGGGAAAGCCCCAAAAGGTAATTGCAAAAGAAGTTGGATGTTCCCAAAGTGCTGTATCAAAGCCCATCAATAGAAGGTTATGTGGAAGGGAAAAGTGTGGTAGAAAAAGGTGCACAAGCAGCAGGGATTACCGCAGCCTGGAGAGGATTGTCAGGAAAAGGCCATTCAAAAGTGTTGGGGACTTCCACAAGGAGTGGACTGAGGCTGGAGTTAGTGCATCAAGAGCCACCACACACAGACGGATCCTGGACATGGGCTTCAAATGTCATATTCCTCTTGTCAAGCCGCTCCTGAACAACAAACAATGTCAGAAGCGTCTTACCTGGGCTACAGAAAAAAAGAACTGGTCTGTTGCCCAGCGGTCCAAAGTCCTCTTTTCTGATGAGAGCAACTTTTGCATCTCATTTGGGAACCAAGGACCCAGAGTCTGGAGGAAGAATGGAGAGGCACACCATGCACGATGCTTGAAGTCCAGTGTGAAGTTTCCACAGTCTGTGTTGATTTGGGGAGCCATGTCATCTGCTGGTGTTGGTTCACTGTGCTTCATTAAGTTCAGGGTCAATGCAGCCGTCTACCAGGAGCTGTTGGAGCACTTCATGCTTCCTTCCGCAGACGAGCTTTATGGGGATGCTGACTTCATTTTCCAGCAGGACTTGGCACCTGCCCACACTGCCAAAAGTACCAAAACCTGGTTCAATGACCATGGGATTACTGTGCTTGATTGGCCAGCAAACTCGCCTGACCGAACCCCATAGAGAATCTATGGGGCATTGCCAAGAGAAAGATGAGGGACATGAGACTGAACAATGCAGCGGAGCTGAAGGCCGCTATTGAAGCATCCTGGTCTTCCATAACACCTCAGCAGTGCCACAGGCTGATAGCATCCATGCCACTCTGCATTGCAGCAGTCATTGCTGCAAAAGGGGCCCAAACCAAGTACTGAGTACATATGCATGCTTATACTTTGCAGAGGTCCGATATTGTTCTATTTCCAATCCTTGTGTTATTGATGTCATGTAATATTCTAATTTTCTGAGATTGTGAATTTGGGGTTTTCATAAGCTGTACGCCATAATCATCACAATTATACCAAAGTAAGGCTTGACATATCTCGCTTTGCATGTAATGCGTCTATCTCATATATTGGTTTCACCTTTTGAGTTGCCATACTGACATAAATGAACATTTGCACGATATTCTAATTTTTCGAGTTTCACCTGTATACCTATAAAGGCCAGATACAATGACTCCAACACCCTAAATCAGTACCAATTTAGCATCGATTTTACAGAAGTTCTCCCTTGCATTTTTAGCATAATCAAAGATTAAAGTAACTGCATCCTCATCAGCATATTCAACTATTTAGGATAGCTAGGGGGCCAGTTTAGCATACTGTAACAGTTAAGTTATCGGACTGGAAACCCGGGTTCTAGGCCCGCCTTAGGCATGAAGCCAGCTGGGTGATGTTGAGATGGTCACTCTCTCTCAGCCCTAGGAGGCAGGCAATGGCAAACCACTTCCAAAATCTTGCCAAGAAAGCTGCAGGGACTTGTCTAGGCAGTCGCCAGGAGTCAACACTGACTTGAAGGCACAAAAAAAGTCAACAAAAAAGTGGGGAGGGGGTGAATAGCTAAAGATGCAAGCCAACATTGCTTTATCTGGGATTAAGATCCATTGACTTAGTGGAGTTGCTTTTCATTGTACTGTAAGGCTTGTGTATTTTTCCTGTATTTGGTACAGATAGGATATATGATAAGTCTGGCCTGCCTAGAAAATTTGTTAGCACCCTTCTCTCCTCTATTTTGCCTTCTTTGCATGAATCATTGTATTTTTAACACATGCTCTGAGGTTAATGCAAAATATTGGGCATATTTGCAGAACACACTAAGTTAGCTGTAAAGCTAGCGTGACATTAGGACACTAGGACTGAGAGAATGACTGGCCCAAGGACACCCAGCTGGCTTTGTACCTAAGGTTCTGAAATTAAGTTTCCCTTCATGTCAAAGCCTACAAAATAAGCTGCTTTATCTACACTTTCTTCCTCCTCCCCCATCCCAATTTTATTTTCCTTCAAGTCAGTTTCTGACTCCTGGCAACTGCCTGGACCAGTCCCTGCAATTTTCTTGGCAGGGTTTTTCAGAAGCAGTTTGCCACTGCCTACTTCCTAGGACTGAGACAGTGAGTGGCCCAAGGTCAGCCAGCTGGCTTTGTACCTAAGGTGGGACTAGAACTCATGTTCTTCCAGTCTGATGCTTAACCACTACATCAAACTGGGTCTCTATATTTTAAATTACTTTACTTTATTCCAATTACTTTGAAAGGGATTTAAAAAAAAAAAAAAGCAATGTCAGCCAGACCACAATGGTGTCTAATTATTGACCAGAATAGTTACTGCCAAACAAGGGTACAACTCAGTTTTCTGGTTATCTTAGATATAGGTTACCGTGTTACTCTTAGGTAATGTAGTACTAGTTTAGTTGAGTTGTGCAACTGAACAGTTAAGGAAGACAAACACGAAAGCGCTCTAATCTGGATTTCAGAAGAGCATGTGTGTAACTCAGGCTACAGTCCAAAGTACGCTTATTTTTTAAAAAATTCCCTATTGTATATAGTGTATACTGTAGATCAGGTTTGTTTGTGCTATTGAGTTTAATGTGTAAAAGGTATGGGTTATGTCAGTTTCTGTAACCAAAACAAGCCGATCTGCTTCTATCTGACTTTAACACCTGTCTGATTGTCCTGATCTTGTTTAGATGTCATCAAAGAGAAAGGGCTAGAACATGTTACTGTTGATGATTTGGTGGCAGAAATTACTCCAAAAGGCAGAGGTAATAAGGTTCTATTGCTTTGGTACTCGAGCATAAAGTATACACTGAATTCTTGGGATAAATTCTTTCCAGGCACTGACCAGACTTATTTGTATAGCTTCAAGAAAGTGGCTGATTCATGTGCCCTCCAACAATGCCCTGAGATTTACATTCGCGCTTTATTTCAGTGTTTATGCTGTCCCATCAAAAAGAATGACTGCATTATCAGGGCCTTTTTTCCCCCGTGATCTATACATTGAAATATTTTCACATGCTGATTTGCTATGAAAATACCTTACTCTTTTGAATGTGAGCAGCCACTGAAGGTAATGACAGAAACTAAGAATAAAACTTTAAATAATTTCTATGGGACCAGTACAGCCCTAGTTGGAGGGATATTTATTGTAAGTAACAGTTGAACTTGCTGAGATCTTCAGAAATCTTCAGCCTGTTTTAATAGCTTCCAAATGACAAGCCCATCATCTCTTATTGTTAGGAAGTTTTCAGTAACAGCCAGAATGTGCCTTCCAATAGCATAAGGCAATTATTCTTTTCTGCACGCTGAAATATGGTGCCAAGAACTGGACGCTAGGATATGCAGCCAAGTTGAAAATAACAGAGTGAATCCAAGCAGTTGGGAGCACCCTTTGACACCTCCTTAAATCACATCTTTCTTTGGGACTGTGCGCAAACCTGTCACACGTGTGGGACATGTGCGCACAATTGGTCTGATAACTATGCTTCTTTTCAGGCACTCTGAATTTGCTTTTCGAGCAATCACATCATACTGCTGACTCACCTTTTGATCAGTTCCTAGACCTTTTTCACATGCACTGTTCCCAAGTAGGGCATCCCACATCCTATACTTGTGCCTTTCATTTTTTCACAAAAACATCTATGTAGTTATCTTGGCACGATTCAGATGTTGCCATTGCTTTCTTCCTGTAAGAATGTTGAATCCCATTCAAGTCTTACCCAGAGTCTATTGTGTTTAGTTTCCTGGATTGCCAACATTGGCCAGATGGTGCCACACGGTAAACACACATGCACACACACTCATACACAGAGAGAGGCAGAGAGGGTGTTATAATAATGTATCTGAAATCTGTTGCAGTGTGACAATGGTTTCATGTTGCTCTTCTTTTTTTTCCCCTTACTTTTCAGCCTTGGTACCTGATAGTGTAAAGAAAGAACTTTTACAAAGAATAAGAACATTTCTGGCTCAACATGCCAGTCTCTGATCCTTCCGCTTGAATCTTACCATGCTGTGTTCAGTGAATCACGTGAAAAACTGGACGAACATTTTTCATGCTTCAGGGTTAAAGTTCACTATTTTTTTTAAACATTTAGTTTATTTACTGCAAGTATACTTCAATATACTGACTTCTTAATCTTGATGTTTTAATAAAAACAAAACCCCAACAACCTGTGCTTAAATGTTGAAAGCAAAGACTTTTTGCCATTAAAACAGTATTGTGTGACTTAATGGGACTGACATGTTTGAACAGTAAATCACTTCTCTGCCATCCTGCTAAACGAGTCCCAGCACAAAGGATAAGAAAGAATAAACACTAAGTATTTGATATCAGTTGCAAAACAGCACAGCAGCAGAGCCCACAGCAAGCTGCCATAGCTCCAGGTGATGGCACATGACCAGTGACATCACACAAATACAGCCATTACATGCTTGCAGGGTGACTTCTGATGGAAATCACAGCATTTGTGTGACAACATCTTACAGAGTTTGTCATTTGACCCCTTTCCCTCCACCCCATGGATGCCCATGAAAGGAATTATTCCTCTGGAATATTGGAACAGACAGGGTAGTGGAGTATAGATTCTGCCTACTTTTAGCCTATTACAGGTCATAATGAGTAAATAACATGAGTTCTTAAAAAAAAAAAAGAGGAAAGTAATGTGGTATTGCCATGGCAAAGAAAGCCAGATTCTGTAATCTGCAATGCAATTTGGGCCATGTATATCTAATATTCCTGCTGCTACAAGATTGTCCAAATGGAGACTGCTCTCAGAAATTGTCATTTCTCTGGTGATGGTTAACTGACATCAAGGCCTAAAAAACAAGATTTTAAAAAAAACCCACCGCAGATTCTGAATACTCTATATTTTTCATACCTCACTTACCTGACAGAATCCTGAATAAAACACTATTTGCAATCCTACTTAGTAGTATAAGGGTTTGATTTTAATAATGAAGTAGCATCATTTTGAAGGTTTCTTTAAACTCAAATGGACATTGCTAACTAAATATAGTAGGATTGCATTTCATGCATAGTATGACTATTACTTGTGAGTAAGTCAGAACCAGGCTATGTGGTATAATATGTAGTGGACGTATCATTTTTCCCAGCAACTAAAACTACCTTGAGAATAGATGATTCTTGAGATAGGAGAGAGTGTGTTTCTGTGCATTACAAAGCTACCATTTTCTACATTGCAGAAATCCAGACAAGTAGTAGGTGACAGCAGATTGCCTCTCTCTGCTGCCATCTAGTGATCACCCAGATGTTTGCAACTCAAATATGGTAGATCTAATATTTGGCATAGATCAAATGGAGATAACCTTTTATGAATGGAAGTTTAGTTTGAATATTATTAAGCAAACATGGATGTCAGGTCTCAATTCTATAAAACATGAATTAAATGCTTCACAGAAATTATATTCTATTTAAAATGTATTCCTCAATACTTTCAATTTCTATTTTTTAAAATGAGACAATCAGGATGAGAGAGAAAATATATTATTGGAACAGAAAGATGGGCCTCAATTAAACAGTAACAATACTCTGAAATTAATGTTTTGTTATGAGCAATTTACTCTTTATATTAATATTTATTTTTAGAAACATATTGTATTGTTTTAGAGGTTTATTTGGAGAAACTCCCATGTTTTTCATTTGGGAAGCATCACTTGTCAGCAAAAGGGGGTTAATTTTCCAGGTTCGTATTTATGCCATAAAATATATATTATTTCTTGGTTAATGAATGACACATTTTGCTTACTAGAAATTTGATGTAGCACCCTTTTGAGAATCCAAACACCTTGCCAACTATCTTTCCTTTTTTTAAAATGCTTTTGAACATACTGTTAAAAAAAAGGGCCAATCCCCAGCCCACTATATTTTAACTTTTTTGGACACTTTATATGCATGTATTATAAATATATATTTGATGGTAAAAAAGTTGAGTTTTATTTTGGGAGGGTCAAGTGTAGGCAAAGATGGATAATGTGCTGAATGTTATTACTAGAGAGGAAGGCAATGATAAGAGACAATCACAAAGATAAGGACATTTCAGTGAAAGAAAGATCAACTGATAATCTATAACTGAAAGCTGGACATTGCAAAGGAAAAAAAAGATGCCTTAGAGATTTGGAGATGGTTACAGGTAGTCCTCAGCAACTGCCTTATTTAGCTACCCTTTGTACTTACAACAGTGATGAAAAAGTAACTTTGTGACCGGCCTGCACATTTACAACCTTTGCAGGTCTGTAAAGCCAAGGAAAGCTGAAGTAAGATCATAAGCAGTCATGGTTTTACTTAGCAACTGCTTCACTTAACAACCAAGCTGCCAGTCCCTATTGGCGCTAAGCAAGGAATACACGTACTAGCATTACAGTAGGCTGCAAGAACCAACCAATCAATGCTGGCTGATGACAGCTGACCTTCAGCTTAGGAAGGAGAAACTCAAACCATTTGTGGATATGTAATGCAAGCACAAGGTGGACCAAAAGAATCGCTTATGCTTGGCAAGATCAATAGTAGCACAAGGAGAAAATAATGGATAAAAGCTTGGTGTTTGGCACAAACCATGACATGAGAACAGCAGAACATGCCTCACAGATAAACGCTCGTCTTTCATACTGGCATCTTAACAATGGATAGTGCCACACAGGTCATCGCTGGAACTCCGTTCCACCCTACAAAAAAAATGTGGATAAAGTGGGAGAACTGATGAAGTAACTACAATGGCTTTAGCTGAAATTACTAAGAATAAATCAAAGCAACAGGCATTTCCCCGTTGGCTGGGGAATCCTGGGAGATCTTAAAATTGAGAAACGCTGGTTTAGATTATAGATTTTTTTTTTATCCCGTCTTTATTATTTTTATAAATCACTCAAGGCGGCGAAGATACCTAACGCTCCTCCTTTCCCCCACAGCAACCACCCTGTGAGGTGAATTGGGCTGACAGGGACGAGCTCAAAGTCACCCAGCCGGCTTTCACGCCTAAGGCGGGAACAGATCATGCCGCCTCGCCCTACCGTTTCCTACTCTTCCAGATAAAAACATCACGCATAGCTTGTAATCGGCTAGCGCGCTTTTCCTTTCGGAGTACGCGCGCCATATCTAAAAACAAAATATCCAGCACGGAAAACAACTCGCGGGCGCGCTCAGCGCAACGGCCTCGCTACCGCTTCGCCGCCGATCCGCGGGGTCACGTGGCCAAGCGGCCCTGCCTCGTAGACTCCCTCTGCCTCCTCTCCTTTCATCTTCCCCTCCCGACGGCGCAGGGCTTCCACTTTGTGCGCTTGCGCAGGAGCTTCCATCCTTCCGGTTCTTTCCCCACCCCTTTTCTTGATGACGAGTCCCGTTGGCCCAAAGTGTTGGGGCGGAGCCGGAAGAGACGATTGCTGGCGCAGGGGGTCTCCAGGGTGACGGTAAGGTGGAGCCGGTAGTGGCCCGTGAGGGAGGCTATGGAGGCGCCAAGAGGCACGGCTGGGACGGAGGCCGCCGCACCCGCTTTTGAATGAAGGGAGCTCGCGGTCGCCGAGGGAAGCGGCTGTCCCTCGGCTTGAGCCGCGTCGCCTCCACGTCCGCTCGCCTCCACGCTGGACAAGGTGAGCGAGAGGGAGGCGCCGCCTGCCTCAGAGTCGCCTTCCTTGAACCGCGCTGAGACGTTTCTCTCCGTCCCCTCCCCGGCAAGAAAGCGGGCGGGCGGGTCTTGCTTCCCGCTCCTCCCTCCGGCGGGATTCCTGATGAGGCGGCCGCTGGTTGGCTGGCCAAGCCTTCCTTGGCCGTGGGCGGCCTTGCCCTCCGAGCAGTCCCCCTGGAGGGTCCAACGTGTATGTGCCCCTGTCCCGGAGCGTTTTTGGGAGGGCGGGTGTGTCTGTGTTGTACTCCAGCATAAAACCTCTGTCGTTATAAAAATTAAAATCATAAATGAATGCAATGTAGGACACGTATCTTCCAAACGAACCTAGGGGAAGGTGTTTTTTTTTAAAGAAAAATCGTAGTTGTGCAGCTGTAACTGTAGTTGTGCAGCAGTTGTGAACCTAGTAGGCTTCACGTGGTTGGTTTTGCTGTTTTCTTCTGTGGAAAAGAGATAGGTAAATGTTAGAAAAAAGTTTATCTGTTTCTCTCATGCATGCTGATTTTAGTACGATAATGCATGCAAGCCATGCTGTTTTTCACTTTGCAAGCACCATTTGCCCCAAGGAACAAAACTTTATTTTTTGTGACATTCACAGTGGCTTTTGAGATGACATTGAATAGTTTTCTCTTCTGAAGGATTTGGCTTTTAATTCCTCTATTCTCCAAACTTTTTATCTTCCAGTGCATTCAGGTATATGGATTGATTATAGATTCCATGAAGAGGAAGTCCATGTTCAACAAGCTTGGTTTCATTCTCACAAATTCTGAGACCGATATCTGCAGTTGCATTGCCCTGGGAATAAGGCTTTTGAAGTAGAGAAAAGAGTCTCTTGGCTACCTTTCCTATCTACTGTGTTGCATATCCTGAGTGTCAGTATTTACCAGCTAGCTGATGGGATGTGAGCAACAGTATATTGAATTGCTCAGTAGTCTCTAGATATGTTACCCTAGTTTGTGTATAGAAATGTGAGCATACTTGAGATAAAACTTGGCTTTGGTTGCTCATGTGGCATACTAGCCAAAAGGTACCAATACTGGTATTGTCTTTACTTTATGAAGGACTGTGGCATGTGTATGACTAAAGTTGGTAACCTACTAGTCCTCTGTTTTACTAAAAGCATTACGGTATATGAAAGCCTGAGCTGAACAGAGCCACCTGTCCTGTGACGACCATGGCATATGAATGATTAAGGCACGGAATATAAGAGGATGTAATGGTAAAAAGCATGAATTAACATATGTTGATCTGTTCTCTCTCCCTGAAACCAAGAGAAGGGGAAGGATGTAATAGATCTGAATGAGGATGGTCTGATTTTGTAAAGTGGAGTGGAATACATGCAAAGAAATGAACCTGCAGATTTAATTATGTACAAATGGGTGAAAATGTGTATCAGAAAGTATTATTTGGGGTTATGTAGGTTATTAGAAAATAGGAATCTGTAAGTTACTGATCACTGAATGTTATGTTCCAGTGAAGGGGAAGAAAAGTAAGCTGATTTTTGAGAAGTCAAAAGTAGAAATGGGAAAAAATAGATAAGAAAAAAGACAGAAGTAATCATTGCAGGAAGAGAGAAATGCATATAAGAGGGTGATTGCTGCAAAAATATGAGGATGAAAGACCTTGTGAAAGAAAGCTACAAAAAAGTACAATTAGAGAAAATGCAAAGCAATTTTGATGGAAATTGAAAAAAGTATTTTGGAAGTAAGTGAACAGAGAGATTGGAATTAAAAATAGAAGTGAAGAAATGATTTGGGGTGAAATTGAAGTGAAGGAATGCTGGAAAGAGTATTTATAGAAATGCATATGGGTCCAGTAATACTATATGGAGGAGGGGCATTGAAGCAACAGCTATAAATGTTAGTATCCAAGAAAAATGATGAAAAATAGTCATAGATGCTGTGATAATGCTGAAAAATGGTAAGGCTGTAGGTGAAAGGCAATGAAATCTTGAGAAATCTAAAAAATATGTGTGGTTTGTTTATGGAATGAGTGTACAACTTAATATGTGTATGAAACTATGTGCCTGGCACTTGAAATAATGGTGTAATATGATCTTACTTTGTTATGTATGCCTGTGAAGGCATGTGGTAAAATTCTGATTGAATAGATGTGAAAGATGACAGCAAAATTTGAGAAGGACAGTATGTTTTTATGCATGGCAGGGGTGTGCAGGCCAGATTTTTGTTTTTTTAGCAGATCACTGAGTAATGCATGAATGCAAAAAGCAGGTTCATTGTATTTCTGTTGTCTTAGAGAAAGTATATGATAAAATAAAGAGGTTTGGCTAATGGATGCTTTACTACCAATATGGACATGAAAGTTACTGAACTATTACTGAACTTTCAGTAAGAGCAGAATATGAAGAAAGTAAAGCATTCATGACAATAAATGGAGTACAACAAATGATTTGCACTGAGAATGAAGTAAAACAAGGATATGTGATGTCCACTTGATTATTTAATATATAGATAAACATAATAGGGAATGCTTGTAGTGACACTAGAGAGTTGCTGGTTGGGGATATGAGTCCAACAGGAGCACAGATCCAAAACTTAATATATCAAAGATCAAATGTGAGTGACCAGTATGAAAGAGGTACTTTGAGAGAATGAATGAGGATTAAATTGTGAAGGAAATATGTAAGAGAAGAGTGAAAGGAAAGATCAAGAATGTCTCTGAGAAAGGGAGAGGTGAGAAGGTATTGTATCAGGCAATATATAGACATAGTGGAAGCAAGGACAGAACATGTGAATTGTGTGATGGAATGAAAACAAGATTTCCTTTTTTCTTATGCCTTTTTTTTTACTTACTATATCTAACTCCTTTTATTCTTTCTGAATGTTGGAAATAAATTATATAAAAAATAACCCTGAGATCAGAACTGGACCAAATTTTGTCCAGAAACAGAAGCTGGCAAAAGAAAGATTGAGTTTGAAATGGATCAGATCTGGTAGGGAATAGTGGCAGGGGGGAGGATTGCCCTAGTTTATCTCTGTGGGAGAAGCAGTTGGGCAGTTGCTCAGGCTATTGCCTCCATTCTAAGCCCACCTCCTTATTCCTTCCTGGTGTTGTAACAAAAGAGCAGCTGATATTAAGAGGTTTGAAATAATTTCATTAGCTATGCTCTATATGCTTTTCTTATCTTGTTGCTATTTGCATAATACTGTTCAGGAGGGAATGGTGTGATGAGAGTATACTCTCATCACACCATTATCTGTTGCAGACAATCAAGATTTAGCCAGTCAGATGTATGTCTGTCCCTAAAAGATATTTGCTGAATTTGCAGAACACATTAAACCACAAACTAGTCAGCCACATTTTTATCTAGCATACCGTGGTTAATTTATACCTGAATGTACTGTACAAGCCCAGAACATTGGATTAGTTCTGTAAACCATGTTTAATGTACTTATGCATAGTTGTAGTGTATGAATCAAAATACGAAGAGCCAGTTCCATTATTAATTCCAAATGTGTTCATGTACTATATCTTCCTTATCATAAATTTGGTTGATAATTGTGTGATTAATTACTGCAGAGAAGACCCAGATTTTGAGTTGCACTTAAATAATGTCATAATGATAAAATTTTAGAACCAATGCTGTGAATACATTGAAATATTTGAATGCAGATAGTGTAATATGTGTTTCTTGCAAATTATTTCCACCCAGATCCATGTATTTTCATTGGAAACTAGAACTGCTGAGTTTAGTGAAGCTTAATTGTTTTTATAGGGTTATGGCCCAAATCCTGAAACTTGCAATGCTAGCCTTGCAGTCAATATATTTTATTCTTTGTACTGCTTTAAGTATAGTAAATATATGCAGGTTACCATATACTATATTTTATACTCACTTTAAATAGGTACGTGGCTTTTATATCTATAATTATAAATTTGGCATAGCAGACTTTCAGTCAGCCCATGAGGTAATTCATTTTATTGTATAGACATGACTATGAATACATTCCTGTTATGTCTACTGAAAAGCTACGCATAAGTAATCCTAAATCAGTGGCCATTGCTATAACTAATGATATGTTTTATAACTCAACTTGTGCATTACGAGGAGAAATATTCCATTTATGTTCCCTGACTGTTTCACCATTCAGTTTTATTGGAAATCTCATACTTTACTATCATGGGTGATCAATGAAAACATTTCTCATTTTTCTGCAGACCATACGTCATTTATGAATCTGTATTTCCATATCCCTTTACATGCTTTCTTCCCCATCATCATTAAATCATAGTAAAAAGCAGCTTTTCTTAATTGGGAAGCTGCTCTAGTACATTTATCTTTTTCTTGGCCACTTTTGTATTACTGTTTGCCTCAGTTTTTATTGGAAAATTCTACAGTTTGAAAAAGCTACACTGGGATTTATTTTTAATCAAAATCCATAATTAATTTCTTGGCATCTCTGTCATTTACTGAATGAAGTCCAGTTTTATAAGTGCTCTGGAGGTCTAATCAAGTTTGTGCAATGTGTAGATTTCCAGATGTTGCTGAAGTACAGATTTAAAAATCTGCATAATATATAATATTTCTATTTTTATAAATAGTTAAGGTATCCTTTAGCTATTGCTCCTGAAAGTTTTTTTTTTTAAATAATGCTTTTAGTTGGTGTGATTTTTTTTGTCATGTGAGAAAAAGAATTACTAAATATGTAAATGGAAACTATCTATCCAATTAAAGATTTGCCTTGGGCTATAATTGTAGGAATGTTTACTTCAGAGTAAATGCCATTCAATTCAGTAGGGATCCTTAGTAAGCTTTAGTAGGGATTTAGTGAAAATCTGTGCTACTTTGGTCCTGTTCAGGACACTTGTTGTTGGAAGCAGTTTTTGTCTAAATTATGTTTGTTTTTTTTCCCTGTTAGTTCAGAGACACATTCTGATTAGCATTAACTATAATGCAGCTACTTAGGGTATCAAAGGAAACTAATGGGAGTCTGGAAATGGAATAGATTAGAACATGGTTTAGAAAGTAAGCACAAGAGAGTGTGGCAAAATGGCTTGAGCATCATGCCCAAATCATCCATTATCAGATTATTAATCTAGTTAACCCACTATTAGGTGTTCTAACTTGCTGACCCACATTGTCAGGGAAAACAAAATCCATATAGTGTGTTATATAGTATATCTATATAACACAGCATTGGGATATATCAAACAATGCTTTGCCAGGATCGAATCTGTCTGTGCAGTCCAGACATTTAGAGAGGGCCTGTTGAGAATCTGCTGTACCTTAATAACCACATAGGTGTGGATTAGGTGACAGATATTCTCTCTGGTAGTCCCCACACTTGTATGTTCTTTTTCAGAGTTATGTTTGGCCCCATCCCTCTTGCATTCATGAGAAGGTCAAAATGATATCGTTCCACACTACCTTCAGTCCTACTTGACTTTGGATGCCCATCATAGGAATTTTCTATGATTTGTATTCTTATTGTCTTGTTTTTTGTGCTTTGTTGTTTCCCACAAAGAGTCCATCAGGATTGGGGGTCTGCAAGTATTGTTGAATAAATCTGTCAACTCACTCAGTGACCTATTTTGTTTTTATTTGTGGGTTGTGTTCTGTTTTGGCCACCTATGACACAGGCAATTTTTTTGAGAGAAGGCTTATCAGTAGAACCTGAAAATAGATGTCTTTAAATGCTGCATGCTTTGTTGAAATGGAATTTTATAGCATGTAAAATTATGAGTACTTCTCTTCCCTTGACAAAACCACATCTTTTACAAGGCAGCTCTGGAATCTGTATTTTTGGACTACCTCTGGCTAGAGGACAGATTTTTTTTTTTAATACAAGGTTGATCTAGAACCTTAAATTAGATGTCTATAGATTCTGACACTTTTTGTTGATGTCTAGCACAGTATGAAAACATATTCCACTAGTATTCTTAAAAAACAGTGGGATATTTGGACATAGCAATCCTGCTTGTAGATTAGCAGTGGGAATTGCCCCAAACATTCTTCAGTAGTATATTTTCCTTTTGATTTGTCTTAGTAACTGAGTGTGCATTTGAAATCATACTTATGGGTTCTGGTTACATTGCAATATATGCACAAACTTCATTTAGCACCCAAGGCCATAAAAACATCCACCATTGTAAAATAGCATTACACTTATCAGTGCATTTTCCCCCCTTTTTCAGGTGAAGTCTTTCATCATGGCAATTACACAGTTCCGTCTATTTAAAATTTGTACGTGCTTGGCAGCAGTACTGTCTTTTTTTAAACGATTAATTTGCAGGTAAATATCAAATGTTGCATGCAATTTTGCTCTGATTTTTCCTCTAACATTTCTACCTCATTGTTCTTGAGGGTTTGATTTTTGTGTGGGGGTGGGGTGGGAATATAATATTCTTTTAATAGTTTTTTATATGAAAGATTAAAACTGTTACAAAGTGTACAAAATGAATAATATAATTTGATGTTTCACTGAGATTTAAAAAAAAATTACTAATGTCCCTCTTTCTTAGTGTTAGTGAGATATATCTTTGTATAGCTAAAGATACTGATATTATAAACTTGCTTAGAAAAACAGAAAAGTACAGTGCCATATGATTGTTTTAACACACAAAAATAAATATTTGTATGATATACAGTTTTATTTATAAAAGAACTTGTTTTGTAGGCTTGTGATTCTTCGTATACAGAAATGGTCAGTTGATTGAATTAATATATATGCATCTGAAGTATAAAGAGAAAGGGGAAATAATGTATTTTTTTCATTTAGAAAGAAGCCAGAAAGTCAGGTAATATAAAAAAGGATAGTTGGTAATATAATACTAGTATTCTGCTAAGATTAAGTTTTGTCTGTTCTGAGATCTGTTCTCACTGGTTGCCTGAATTATAGATGCCGTTTCTGCTTAAACAGGCATTGGAATAAGTATAAATACACATCATAAGAGAGTCAGAAAGTGTTTGTAAAAATATTGTCTAAAGGACTAATGGACCACATATTCATTTTTGTTTGGTTTTTATCACAACAGAAAAAATTCAGAGGCATACAATAATCTTTAACTTTTATTTTGTAACGTATCTTTGCTGCATCAGTAGTGATTATACTTTTTTGGGGGAAAATCTTAACATTTGTTTTGGTTTGTGTTGGAAAATACATCCTAAAAGGAATGGCAATTTCTCTTAAAAATTCTGATGATTAGAACAGGAATATTTTTGCTTGCTATGGTTCCCATTTCTGACAGACCTGTTTTTGTTTTTAATATTTTCTCTGACTTTATAAAGTTACTTTGCTCTGAAGGTTCTGATTTTATAAATATATTCTATAGTTTTCTACTCTACATAAATTCATTTTTATAATGTAAGAATTACCCTCTCAAATATGTAATTCATGTAGACCATGCATAATATAAAGAGGGTGTTTTTTTTTTTCTACCTGTCTGCAGTATTTGGAAGTTTAATGCTGCACACTTTTAATGTTTGGATGGAAATAAAATATAGGGCATGCTTTTAGTACGAAGAAGCACTCAAACATGTAAATCCCTTCAATTGGGAAAAGTCAGAGCCTCTTCTATTTATATTACAGGATAATCCAACATTTAAATGTGTATGAGTGTGGCAGTTGACACACCACAATATAATCTGTACTGTTATGTTACAGAAATATTAAATTGGCTTATTTTCTTGCAGTTAGATAATTTGTTAAATGTTGATTCTACTGCTCCTTATGGCATCATTTTATAAAGGAAGCTTGCCATATCTCAACAAGAAATACCTGCAGTAATATGGATAGTAGAAGATGTGCCTTGGGTTTTAAATTGTTAGAAAAAGACCTGGAAAAAAGAATTATGAGTTTTTCTTCTTAAAACTAGGATTTTAATCAGAAGTTAAACAAGCTTACACAGAAGTTGCTGAGCTTTTTAAAGGTGCTAACTTTTAATAGCTTTTAAATAATTTATTTACAGGTTTTTCAGTTTTATCAAATGCATCAGAGTTAAGAAGAAACTTTTGTTTTTCAGAACTGGAAGAGGACGAAAACTTAGTGGAGACCAAATAACTTTGCCAACTACCGTGGATTTTTCATCTGTTCCTAAACAAGTAATACATTGAATGGTCTGGATATCAGTTTTTAAACATAATTCTTCCAAATGACCCAATAAAAATAGGTTATAAATTATGAATGTTGGATGGCCAATAGAGAACTGAAGTCTTTCTCTTTGCTTTTCAGCCAGAAGTAGAAGATTGGACTTCATGGGATGAAGATGCACCTACGAGTGTGAAAATTGAAGGTGGTAATGGCAATGTGGCCAATCAACAAAATGGGTTGGAAGAAATGGAGCCTGATTACTTTAAGGACATGGCACCAACAATAAGGAAAACACAGAAAGTAAGTTTTCAGCACCCATAACATTCTGAAATCTTATACAGTGCCTTGTAATATGGCTGTTGTTTAGCAGTGAAAATTGTTTTCTACCTGTGGCTCAGATTGCTTATGCAGTCAACTGCCATACTTTAAAAATGATCATATCCAACAGAGGTATAACATGTTGAGCAGTCTTATTACTGCAAATTCAGCATCATGGACTTATATCTGGTTGAAACTGCCAAAGTTTTCCTCTAACTGCAGAAAAGAATTTCCTCCTTTTAGTTTTTCAGTTTTACATCATAAAAAAACCTTCATTTCTACCCAAAAGTTGACTTTTGGGTCTGTATCCACTGGGAGTACAGCAGGATATATATGTAACAAATAAATTTACATTATTTCCTCCTTTCTGTTTTGCATTTGAAATGTAATCACATTGAATGACTTGTATGTTAACATAATTTCCCAATCATTTTTCTTAGTTTTATATGTTGAGCCGTATAGTTTTACCAAGGGTAAGGTTAAGGAAAAAAGTCTGAAAGCAAAACTAGTTACTACATATGAATTAAGTTCTGTGGATTGAATGAGATTATGCATTTTTGTTTGAGGATTTTGCAGGATTGCATGCCAATTTTCTTCTGACTTATACTATGGTAAAACCCCACCTCATTCCATCAAGCAGCTGGACAAGTCTACATGCATGTGAATGTGCAGTCTCAAAGTAGTTTGCTTCTGTTTGAGTGTTTCAGTCCTGTCTCCTACCATAAGCAGGCAATAGGGATATTGCATGTGATTGGGGCTAAGCATGTGTGCAGAGATACCATGTTTCAGGATATAGAATTCTCAACAGCCTGGAGTTTATTTTATACCAAAAGGGATAATCATCAAGCTTTTGAAAACAACATTGGACCACCTGAGAAGTGGATAAGCCTGCACAAGCTTTGGCTTGCAAACATTCCCTTTTCTCCCTATTTCTTTTGTAGATGTTAGCAGAACAGAAGCGTTTACTTCTACTTTTAAACAAACCACATTTTCGATGGCTGGTGTGGGTCTTCCGGGCTGTGTGGCCGTGTTCTGGAAGTTTTGTTTCCTAACGTTTTGCCAGCACCTGTGACCGGCATCTTCAGAGTGCAGGAGCACAGACAGGAGCAGTTCTCTCTGTGCCCAGGGTGATGTGACCCTTTTGTGGGTATTTATAGAGATCTGGGGGGGGGAAGGGGGGGATTGGGGGGGTTGGGTTACTGAGTGGCTGCTTGTTTTGGTGTCAGAATCTGTGTGTATCTTCCTGGGGATTAGGCAGGGTTTTTTCTTCTATCCTGCGTAATCCCCAGGAAGATACACACAGATTCTGACACCAAAACAAGCAGCCACTCAGTAACCCAACCCCCCCCCCCCCCAGATCTCTATAAATACCCACAAAAGGGTCACATCCCCCTGGGCAAAGAGAGAACTGCTCCTGTCTGTGCTCCTGCACTCTGAAGATGCCGGTCACAGGTGCTGGCAAAACGTTAGGAAACAAAACTTCCAGAACACGGCCACACAGCCCGGAAGACCCACACCAGCCATCGTATGCCGGCCGTGAAAGCCTTCGACAATACAACAAACCACATTTTCCCTTTTCATCCATACTTATGGGAAGATGAAGAATGTAAGCAAAGCAGTGCTTTCCATATTTGCTCATAACTGGGAGTTGAACTTGGCTGATACCTCATGTCCACAAAAGAGATGAGCAGGGAGCAGTGGTTTAATTGTAGTGGAGGCAAGGGAGGAAGCAGTCTTGGGCCTGCAAGCACAGAAGGTCCAGCTGATTTTTCTCCTTACCCTCATTTTTTGCCTCATGCCTTCAACAATCCTAATTGGACTACTGTATTTGGCCTGCAAAATCCAGGTGTCCAGTAGGCAGTAGTGAAAGAGCTTTCTGTATCTCTCTGCTACAATGTCTGATTTTATAGTTTAGACCCGGTAGCCCAAGTATGGGGCCCCAAGAGGACCCATGTCAGAAGAGTGACATGGAAAGAAAAAGAGGAGCTACTCTTGCACCCAGCTCTTCTTTCACTTCCAAGTCACTGGCCAGGAATCAAATGGTCAAGCTGACTGAGTTGAGGCTACTTTGATTGGCTGAAAAAGTAATGAGAAACTCTTGTAGGATTCACGCCCATTGCTGCTATGGCACTGGCAGGAATTGTAAGTTGACATCTTTGAAACAGCCAACGTGGCATTGTTGTGTGACACCAATTTTTATAGTTAGGTTAATGAGCTTCCAGTTGTATTTGTTAATAATAGCAATATTGCAAATTATTATTTTCAATTCATATTTTTCAGATCATTGTTAAAAAACGTGAACCTTTAAATTTTGGCAACCAAGATGGTAGTGCTGGGTTTTCAAGTAGATTAGCAGCCACACAAGATGTTCCTTTTATTAACCAATCTGTAAGTAACAAACATTTTTGTATGTGTAGTTTCCAGAATGTCTTAGAGAAGGAACACTAGGTGTTTTTGCTTTTTTGGTAATAGATAAGGCATATTGTACTGATAAAAATAATCTAATAAAGCTTTAAGTTGTGTAAAAATTTAGAAGCATTTAATGATGACATGGTATAATATACCCATTCATTCATTCATTCATTCATTCATTCTTGTTTTCCCATACTGTCTTCTTAGGTACCCCCCAGGAAAGCCAGGGGGACTTAACAGAGGGACTTGCGACCTTCCCTGCCGGCTTCCCCGTTGATTTTGTTTGTGGGAAGCTGGCAGGCAAGGTTGCAAGTGGCAATCACGTGACCGTGGCTCCCTGTGATGTTGTAATTGTGAATCTGAGTACCTGGATCATGATCATGTGACTGCAGGGATGCTGTGATGGCTGGAACTTCAAGGATTGGTTGTACATCCATTTTTTCAGTGCTGCCGTAACTTTGAATGGTCACTGAACAAATGGACGTAAGCTGAGAGTTACCTGTAATGGTAATATGGAAGCATGTTAAATTAAGAAAGTGTTGGTTAGCATTTGAAAGTGGGCAGTTTTTTTCTGTATTGTAGTGAATTCATTCAAAGAAGATAGTTGCTGTCCATAAGTCTACCCTCATTGCCTTCCAGGAATAGGTAGAGTTATGTTTACCTGAATTTGGAATTGCAGTACTTTATTAAAATAATTACTCTCTAGTGTGGAGCAATATTTTTGAGATACTAATTAATAATTTCCTTTGCAGCCAGAACTAGGAGACTTGGAGACATGGCAGGAAAACACAAATGCTTGGGAAGAAGAAGAAGATGCTTCCTGGCAAGCAGAAGAAGTTCTGAGGTAATTTTACCAAATCCTATAACTGATTATAACTCATGACTCAGAGAGGATACGCTGTGGCTATATCCAGATATAATAACAAAACATAGTTTATCATAATGGAAATGAGATAATAATGTGAATTTTGTTCCTCCTCTCTTGGCATGGAGGTAAGAGGACATTAGAATCTTTAGCTTCTCTTTTTATTTAACAACCTTAAATTAAGGTTTGAACTTAAGCTTCTATCAACAAAGTCATTCTTTTTGACCTGAGAGTATAATTAGAAGTTTGAGAGTAAAGGAAACACTAACAAAATTGTTGGCATGGTATATCACCAAGCATCCATTTACAAGAAGACAAATCAGTCTCTCAGGGTACTTTCTGCCATCTCATTTGGATCTTGTGTGGCTCAGAAGCATTCCTGCAAATAAATAGAGTGCTAAGGGGTGGTGCCTTGCTTTGTAGGAAGTCACTATTTATGCTTTTTTAGAAAGATCTTAAAAACAAAAAAAAGGAGATGTCATAGATAACCTGATGGGCACCAAAGAGTCTATCTGAAGATACACTGATGCTTACAGACACTATATTGCCTATCCTTGGACTAGATTTTCACTGTGTACTGTTTTTGATTGTGAGGAAGAATATGAACAAGTTTAGAATGCAAACTGGCTCTAAAACTTCTAAAAATGTCCAGTTCCATTGAAGAAACTGCAGTTAATCACTTCATCTGAATCTGAAGATGGGAGTAATTACTGATGAGGATTTCTGCCAACCTTGACATAGATGTGCTATGCCTTCTGCTGCCAAATCATGTCAGCTGCTGGTACTGCTAATTCACACCTTCTCTGTTTACCAGCCCTTTGCTCTTAAAGGGCGCTGTCATTGCTAGGATAATAATTTATTTAACATTTCAAGAGTTTCAAAGAGTTTAGGGTGGTAAAACATAGAAATTCTGACGTGAAGCCTATCAAGCAAGGGGCATTAGTGGAAAATAACTTGCTTATGTGGAGAACTGAACTCAGGTTTCCCAGGTGTATCTAGTACTGACCATTAAATCACACTGGCTATTCTGGAGAATCTCCATCCGGTAGGTATTAAGACCTGCTGGGAATAAATCAAGAGCTGGTGCATTGCAGATGGGAATAAAATGTGCTGTGTGGTAAAAAAAAAATGCCATTGACAGAATAATTCTGTGTATGCTTGCTAGTACTGTAGATTTTTTTTGTTTTGAGCTTTGAACAAGTGTTTTATCAGAACATAAGTTAACAGTGTTTTAGTGGAACAAAACAAGTTCCTTTTTTCTTTTTAATTTTAGGGCCATAAGAGAGGATAATCTAATTTTTCCTTTTTTTTTTTTTTTTTTTTTACATTTTCAATAAAAATAAAATATCCCCTTGGCCAGCTATTCTGTCAGTTGGATGAATGATAGCAGTTAGCATAAATTGCCATCAAATCAAATAACTTCGAGCAAGTTTTCTGTTTTGTTTTTGCAGCCTGCCTGCCTCATGGGCACAAACCCAACAAAAAACAACTGGAACTCAGCTGTTTGCTGAAAAGCAAAGCAGGCATGCATGGGGTGCACACACAGGTAATCCTCGCTTAATGATGGTAATTGGGACCAGCAACTTTGTCGCTAAGTGACTTGGTTGTAAAGTGCGACATTACATGACTGTGCCAACTTACAACAGCAGTTGCAGCAGTCCCAGTTGCTATCATTAGGCAAATCTTACACAGTCGCAGCATCCCAGAGTCGTGGGATCACCATTTGCAATCTCCTGCCGGCTTCTCCATTGACTGCTTGTCGGAAACTGGCAGTGAAGGTCACAAATGGCAATCATGTGACTGCAGGACACTGCAACATCGTAATTGTGAGCCAGTTGCCAAGCACTCAAATAGTGATCATGTGACCATGGGGATGCAGTGGCCACCATTATGAGGACCCGTTGTAAGTCCCCCTTGTTCAGTGTCATCATAACTTTGAATGGTCACTGAACCAGTGGTGGTTCATCGAGGAATACCTGTACACACAATCACAAAGGCACTCAACAAAACAATTCAAGTCATACCCACATAGTGCTTCTGATGTCTTTGCATTTACTGCTTATAACCTCAGCAGTGGTAGCAGTAATCCCAGTCTTCTCTTCAGCAGAACAGAGTCTGCTGATGACCCTGAGTCATCTGTTTAATCAACTGCTGCTTTGCCCTACACTCCAGCTCCCACCTTATCCAGTTTGTAGTAGCAAGGGCATTACCAATCTTTACTACTATAATGGCTGGGTTGAATTTAATAATGGATAATAAATAGCCCCAACCTAATCACAGACTATAAACAAAAGTCCAATTACAGTTCTTGGAATAGTCCAGAATACCCCAAATGTCATGATTTGAAATGAGCAAGTTTTGATCTGAGTTCAAGGAGAAAAAATTGTTGTACACATCGAACAACAGTTACAAGCTTGAAATATTTTCAACTCAGAACCATTGCTCTAGCTCTTATATAGTCTCAAATAAGACACATTACTTTCAGGTAGGTGTGTGTATGGGATAGACAGCCATGGCTCTTAGCACTAATTTC
Organism: Python bivittatus; assembly: GCF_059951505.1. Lineage (NCBI taxonomy): Eukaryota > Metazoa > Chordata > Lepidosauria > Squamata > Pythonidae > Python > Python bivittatus. The sequence continues at coordinate 18,070,031 of NW_028277086.1, read as the reverse complement.
AGAACTTTCTGTTCAGGACTCAGAATATCATAAGAGCAAACAAAGCCTAGTTTTACCTCAGGCACTCTCACACTATTCTTCTCTAGCTAGGATTATTAATCTATGATTGCCTGTATTTCATCATCTATTCCCCCAGATAGCTAGATGGCCTCTTCCTTCATGAATTTTAGAAAAGGCCATTAAAACATGGTTATTCCATCAGGCCTTAGACTGGAATGTTATGAGCTTTTTCCCTCTACTAGTGAAAACTCTTGATTTTTTGTTATATTGATGATTGTTCCTTGTGCTATGTAGGTTATGTAATATTATTGCTTTGTTACCTTTTTATTGTATTGTTAACTCAATTTATACAGGTTGGGATGCATACCACTCAAGAGTTGTTTATAATTGGAGCAGCCTTTAAGCTCAGTAAAATAAATAAGGAGATATATGCAGTGTGCTGTCACATTCAAGTAAATGGGAAATCACTGATCTTATTTACACATTTAGCTACAGTATTGAGTTACATATTACTTGCTAAGGCTGCAGTCCCATGCATCAAGGATACAAAATTTTGACTCTACTAGTACTATATTCCCTTGAGAACAATCTGTTGCATGCCAAAAGTGAGTAGAGTTGGAGAGGTGGAACATGGAAAAGTTAATTGTATATTATTTTTTTCACATTGTCTTTTTTCCTCTTATGACCCCTTTTTTGTCCCAGTAAAAGCTATTAAAAAGTGGAAGTGATGGATTCGCCTTTGCTAGAAATGCTTAAATGGAGTCTTTATGTAGATGCTATGGAGATACGCCTCCAAACTGACAGTATTGTCAGTAGCAAATATAACAATTGACAAAGTCTGTACAGCCATCTGATAGGGATATATCTGTTGTGCTTTCTGGCACCCTCTTCTCTCCTTTCTCATGCAGCAGGTAGAAAGATAGTGGATATATGTATTGTGAGAAATGCATCTTTATTGAAAGAAGCACACAGGACTGTATATAAAAGCTTGCTTCTGCCCAGTTCATTATATGAAAATGAGAATTGGGTATGTCAGGAGAGACATAAAACAGTAACTTGAATAGAATACGAGTGGGGTGCTTAAGAAATATGTGTGGTAAAACAAAAAGAGATAGAATCAAGAGTAAATGGACCCAGAACGAACCTGGATTGAAAGATGTTGAGGTGCTTTGATCATATAAAGAGAATAAGTGAGGATCAAATTGTAAAACAAATATATCAAGGAATAATGACTAGGTTGAAAGGAAGAGGAAGACCGAGAAGTGGTTAGATAGAGTTTATGAGATCCTCAAAAAAAAAAAAAATTTAAAGAAGAAAAGGCAGTGTATGAAGCCTATGCGGTGGTGGTGGTAGAAGGAAGGATGGTTTGACAGTTAGAAAAATAAGGAGATATATTATGAATGGGATTGGTGTAAACTAGTTTTAGTTATACTTCCTTTCCTCTATCTTTTCTCATGCCTTTAATTTCTTTGGTTTATTATTTCTTACTCTTTGTGCTCTGATAATGTTGTTCACCTTAAAAAAAATTAGCCTGATGGGAATGTAAGTATGTATGGATGAACTATTCTTTCATATTAAAAATGAATCCACAAAATGTCTTAACAAGCCAGCAGAGGGCTCAGCACACAGCCACAGTGGCTTTTTAGAGTCCTGGCTAAAGAAAATTGCTTGAAGATTACTGTCTTCCCTTTCATGCTACATACTGTGTGAGATCTTTGCCATGACAAAATCAAACTATAAAGCCTGAAATCTCTTGTTTTTTCAAAGGTAGTGTGCTTTTGAGACAAACCTCAAAACAAAAGAAAATCCCACAAGTTATTTATTGGTTGGTTGGTTTTAATAAGCATTTAAGAACATGGTAGAAAAGATAAAAAGTCAAAACAGATTTACAAGCATTTTTTAAAAATCATATTAGGTTAGTGCTACAAATTAAAGTAGCAGTTTAGGACTTAAGAACTTTAACTTGAGTCAGTATGCGTTGATTGACAACAAAAGCCTTTATAGTGTGAGTTGTAAGTCAAAATAAGTTAATGAGAATTTCTGTTTAAGAGTTCCAATCTCATTTAGTAAATAAAACAAAGATTTAGATATTAAAACCTTATTTTAAGAAAAACCCAACATTTGGATGCAGTATAATCCCATATATAGATTTGTAATCCATGAATGGCTTTTGTTTTTCAAATATGAGGGGTTTTTTTTACATTGATACATATTCCCACAATTTAATTTGTTATTCTTCTATAGATGGAATTGTATAATTTCCAGTAAAATGTCATGGCAGCAGTTATCATATAAAAAAGCCAGTATGTATATTATCATCGTTTATTAAATGGCTTTTATATTATTTGTTGTTTGATTTTAATTACTTTTCATTGTTACTGATGTATTCTGCCCAGAGTCATAAATTATGAGATGAGCAGCCTTGTAAATTTCATAAATAAATAAATGGCAGTTTTTACTCTCATCCATTCTAGTTTCCCTCTGCAGGCTCTTGAAGCTGTTTGATCAACATACACATTGAGCATACCTCTTGTTAACAAAGTTAGTATATGTTAACCTGGCTTGGGAGAGCATTTGTTCCTAATTTCAGAGGAAACATAAAGAACAGCCCTGCTGTATTACTCCATAGGTCTGTTTAGTCCACCAAACTGTCGCAATTACCAGCTGATTGCATTTGGGAAACTCAAAACTTTTGGCATGTTGCCTTTCATTCAGGAAGTGGTAAACAACCATCACAGTTACTGTCCTCAAGTAGCCTTATCCTCTGTGAATTTGTCCTGCCCCCTTTTAAGGTCTTCCAAACTGTCTGCCATTATCACAGATTCTGGCTATGAGTTCTACACTCTATGTGCTGTGCAAAAAAGTATTTTCTTGATTCTACAATTGTTGGGCTACAACTCTCATCATACCTGATAGTTGGCCATGTGGATTAGAGGTAATGGGAATTGTAGTCCAACAACATTAGGTATTTGGAAAGGCTGACTTAAGAATTTGGGCCATAAAAGTGAGGGGTCCTCTCTATCTTCTTGTTGCTGCCTAAGCATTTCTTAGAACAGCAATATCCAACTCCTCTTCAGTTAGACATGAGAAGGATCACCTATGGTAGTGAGTAACAAAAAATGTGTTTTTCTAATTAGGTATCATCAAAACAGAGCTCAAAATGTAGAACAACTCTTACTTCAAATTAGCAGTGAAAGAGCTTTGAGGCTGGATTTTGTAAAGATAAATTGCAGGGGAAAAAGTAACAAAAGTGGCATATATGATGGCGGGGCAGTTTGGATTCCCCAAATAATGGCTCTTACATCATCCCCCCCCCCCAAATATTGGATAGAATATAAGCTTATTAAGGACATCTTAGAAAATTGGGCATATTGTGATCCATTAGACTGCTGGTTGGATGGGTGTGTGTAATCCTGCAGGGTGCTGATCACTGAACACAAAAAATTATGTCCTCAGATTACCATTTCTTAGCTTGGTAATTTAACAAGCAATAATGATTCTATTTTTAAAATTAAATAGCTTAATTTTAATCTACCTTTTGATGGATTATTTGGATGATTTGGACGGTCATTGATGCTGTTCAGGGATCAGAGCCCATGGCAATCCAGTTCCATGCTGAGTGTAAGCATAGAATCAGTATCACTGAGGCTCAGGAAGTGACTGCAGTATTGTAGGATCCTGAAAAGCTTAAGTTTGTAAATTTGCCTAATAAGGAACATTTAATCCTGTGTCTTCTGTGAAATTTCAGGCAGCAGAAAATGGCAGAAAGAGAAAAACGAGCAGCTGAGCAACAACGGAAGAAAATGGAGAAAGAAGTACAGAGGTTAATGAAGAAAGAGCAAAATAAAATTGGTGTGAAGTTGTCTTAATGCCACTTCTCATGCCAGCAGAGGGAGAGAATTCGGTTTCCACAGCATTGCATCATTTTCTAATGATCTCAGTATTTAATAGAACTAAAGTTTGCTGTTTCATTTTTGAAGTCATCCAGGAAAAACAGTTAATAATTCCTTAATGTATCTTCAACTGGACAGTTGAAATGACAGAAGCCTCATCTCACACAATTCCCGTACGACAGGACGGAGTTTTCTGCTGAAGCCGGATCCCATTGCACTTCTTGAAAAGAGATATTGGTACATAAACTCTTCAGCTGCCTGTTTTGAAGCTATAGTGAAGAAAAGGGTGTAAATAGTTGAATGATGGCAATCTATTCTATTGTCTATTATGCTTATTACTGAAAAGACGTGTAATTAAATGATTTTAAACAACGTGTTGCTTTTTTTGCTTGTTCTCACAAATCCTGCCGTTGCTACAATACCAAGTGCCTCATTGTATATTGTAGAGAAGCTGACTGAGCTGACAGCATCATGCATAGAAGAGAAAGTAAATTCTTAAAGCCAGCTATGGTGATGTTGCCTTTTTTTGGTTAGTTGTTGTGTTTCTGGCACATCTGCTTCAGAATTAGATGCTTGTTTTCAGATAGGAAAAAAATAAGTGAAGGTTTATCTGACATAGTTTCCAGCATTTTTATTGGGGGGGGGGGCAAAAAAAAGAAAAAAACCAACCCATGACAGTCATTATAGGTAGAATCATTTTAAGGACATGAAGATCTTATTTTAATATTTTTGCTTTATTGCTTGAAGATATAATGTGAAATGTTTAGTCTCTTTAAAGCTTTGTTTAAAAGTGCCCAAACTAAGAAAACAAAAATAATGTCCCATGTGTTAATAGATATCTCCCCACTTGTCCAATTTCACTGAAAAGCTTCACATCTGTCAGGTGGTGGTGCAAAGTCCATTGCATGATTGTTATTATTGAGGCTTAGGCTTAGACTGTTATGGCCACCCACTCCAAAAGACCCTGGGCCAATATAACAATGGCTACCTCTGAACCTTAAAATTCAGCCTTTTAAGAGTTCCAAATCTTTTTGGTGCACAGTAGGCTAGCATTCTTGTGACAGAGGGGTGTCTATCAGTGGCAGCCAAAATTAGTTTCATTCCTTTAGTCTGCAACAGTAGATTATGATATCTGAGGCGGTGTAACTATATTGAAGACAAATAGGAAGTAGCCCAAAGTTTAAATAAACTCTTATTTCCCAGTAACTTAAGGCTTATTGCTTCTGGGCCAAGCATCCTTAATTCTGAAAATAAATACAGGGTTGTCAAAAATCAATATGAAATAAGGTTTCCGAAAGAGAAAAATGAGCAGCCTTGCCTGGAATGAAGTTAGTCCTCGCTTAATGACCATTTGTTCAGTGACCGACCGAAATTATGATGGTGCTGAAAAAATGGACCTGTGCCCAAAGTTATGGCCATTGCAGCATCCGTATGGTCACATGATCAAAATTTGGGTGTTTGGCAGCCCACCTGCACTTACAACTGCAGGGGTGCTGCAACTCCCCCATCCTGATCTATGCCCCTTTGGTCACCCTGCACATTGGCAATCGGCAGCATCAGGGCTAGGGCTGAAGTAGAGGCCTGGGGCCTTCAGCAGTCTCAGCCAGCTGCCACTACCCCCAGGTCTCTACTTCAGCCCCAGCACTGCCGCTGCCATTGAAAATCACCACCTCAAGCCCCACACCGCAGCCAACCACCCCAGCACCATTGTGCAAAGCCCCAATTGCCCCTGCCATCCTGCGTTCCACAGGCTCTGCCCCACCCAGCTGACGGCATTTTCCTCCTGTTGCTGACGAGGTGCAGCTGGCCTGACCCTATTGTATGTGAGGCGGCTGCTGGCCAGGCCAGGCCTTCTTCTCAAGGCTGCTCGCACCGTTCTCCAAGCCACTTGGCCATCTCCAAATTGCACACCTGGACCAGCCAGCAGCTGCCTTGTGTATAGTAGGGTCAGGCCAGGTGCACCTTGTCAGCAGTGGGAGGGAAACGCGGTCAGCTGGGTGGTGGGGGCAACAGCTTTGTGCAATGGTGCTGGGGTGGGTGGCTGCAATGTGGAGCTTGAGGCAGCATTTCTCTGGCAGAGGTGGTGCCGGGACTGAAGTAGAGGCCTGGGGGCGGTGGCAGCTGGCTGAGACTGCTGAAGGCCCTGGGCCTTTGCTTGAGCCCCACCCCTGGCACTGCTGCAGCTGAGTGCCACTGTGCAGGGCAGCCAAAAGGGCATAGATGGGGGGAGATAGGTGGGGGAGTTGCAATGCCCCTGCAGTTGTAAGCGCTGCTGGGCCAGGCTGTGGCAGCTGGGGCTTCCAAGGAGGGGTGGCTATGGCTTTGTGCCACACTATAGTACCCTCCCAACTTGCACGCAGCCTGTGTAGGGCCTCTCCCAACCTCCTGCAGCACCCCCATGCTTTTTACCTGGGATCCCCTCTGCTTACCGACCCGTGATTCTTGGTTAATGACAGCAACTGGGAATGCCAGGATGGTGGTCGCTAAGTGATACGGTCACATGACATCTTGCTTTACGACTGCATCACTTAGTGATGGAAATTTCGGTCCCAATTGTGGTGGTTAAGTGAGGACTACCTCTCCAGTATCTTAATATAACAAGCTGACCCAGTTCTTGTCGAAACCAAAGCTTGAAAGTCTTGGATGAGTCCTGTTTTCTTACAGTTTATTGTTTAGGAATGAGCCATGAGTGCGCCTCTTATCCTCCATTCTGATCCACCAGGCAGAAAAGCAAGAGTAAGGGTTCTCTAAAATTCTCATAATGGAAGTAAGTTTCCTGTATTAAAAATTTCTCAGGTTGATATCTATGGAAATGCTGCAGGATTAGTAGCATTGGTTTCTATGTGATTTTTACTCCTAGTGGGGACTTCCCAAAAGGAATGGGAAAAGCAGACATTGTCACTTACTATGTAAATTATCTTTTGCAGTATTCAGTTATAAGAGAGATTAAGCATAATGATCTAAATCTTTAATAATAATAATAATAATAATAATAATAATGTGGAAAAATCTTAATATGGGAATGTAAGGTTATGTTATTTTACTGCTGGAGTTATTTGCATAGAACTGAAAAGAAATGAATATTCCTTCTGAGGATAAACCTAGTCATCACTACATTTCATTGAAAATAATGGAATTTAAGTTTCTTTCTCATCGTTTCAATGGAATTTAGTAATAAGGGCAGTTTCTTAGTGGAAAAAATTGTTAATACTGTCAGATGGCTGGTGTGGGTCTTCCGGGCTGTGTGGCCGTGTTCTGGAAGTTTTGTTTCCTAACGTTTCTCCAGCACCTGTGACCGGCATCTTCAGAGTGCAGGAGCACAGACAGGAGCAGTTCTCTCTGTGCTCGGGGTGATGTGGCCCTTTTGTGGGTATTTATAGAGATCTGGTGAGCATGAAACTGAGCAAACTCAGGGAGGCAGTGAAGGACAGGAAGGTCTGGCGCAATATGGTTCATGGGGTCACGAAGAGTCGGACACGACTTAACGACTAAACAACAACAACAACAACAACATAGAGATCTGGGGGGGGCTTGGGTTACTGAGTGGCTGCTTGTTTTGGTGTCAGCATCTGTGTGTATCTTCCTGGGGATTAGGCAGGGTTTTTTCTTCTATGGAATTGCTAACAAGGGGCTGCTGGGGGTGATTAGCAGCAGCCCCTTGTTAGCAATTCAATAGAAGAAAAAACCCTGCCTAATCCCCAGGAAGATACACACAGATGCAGACACCAAAACAAGCAGCCACTCAGTAACCCAAGCCCCCCCCAAGTCCCCCCTTCCCCCCCCCCCAGATCTCTGTAAATACCCACAAAAGGGCCACATCACTCTGGGCACAGAGAGAACTGCTCTTGTCTGTGCTCCTGCACTCTGAAGATGCCGGTCACAGGTGCTGGCGAAACGTTAGGAAACAAAACTTCCAGAACACGGCCACACAGCCCGGAAGACCCACACCAGCCATCGTATGCCAGCTGTGAAAGCCTTCGACAATACAATACTGTCAGAGTTAGAATACAGAATTTTGACAATACAGTAGATTCAGTCTACTGCTTGAAAAGAAGAATTTATATAAATCAAGAGACCTGCTGATTATCCAAATTGAAACAAAGGTTATGTTGTGCAGAGAGCAGTGGAATATAGAGACAACAGCTTGTAATAATATCACTCATTAGCAACTGGTAGTATCCTTAATCAGCTTCCCAGCAATGTTGTTAGTCACCTGGCTGTCATTGCTCAAGGCAACAGTGTGTGAGCTGCGGCTGAGCAGTTTTGTATTCTACAAGCTTCTGTCTTGAACTGCTACCTTTGGCCTGAATTATAATTGTTTCCTTCCCCATAACTTCGCATTCTTTTTAACAATAACTACAATTGTGATCCGGATATGTGAAATCTTTATGACAGATGATTCTGCTAATAGAAGAATAAATTAACTAAAAATTAGTTACTTGGAGAAGAAGCATAATTCAGAATAGGCTTTTATACAGGAGATGTGATTATGTAGTTAAATAACATTCTATAGAATATTGGGCTATTACAAAAAAAAAATTAAATACATGATGTACAGCTAATGCAGTTTTACTTTAATAAATTGCTACCTTAAATTGACTTTGCAGCATCCCATGTTGCTAGAAAACAAAACAAAACAAAAAATAATAATTCCCTTAGTGTCAACATAACTTTTTCCCTTGTGCTTTAGCCATGCTCAGGGGCACAATTTAAGCCTCACTACAATGGAGTAAAGTAAAAAATCTCCCTTCCTGCAGTGTTTCTGATAACATGTTCCCTTGCAATAAAACCAGATATATAAGCTGCATATTACCTATTAAAAAAATTATGGTACTATGGCTGGTGTGGGTCTTCCGGGCTGTTTGGTACTGGTTTTTGTTATGAAGGTTTGGAAGTTTGGTTCTATGGTTATAATGAAACATTTCCATGAAAATATATTTAGGAATCCTGTGTTTGGCTCTGCCTTATGTTTTGTGTTCAGCAATCAGAGGTGTTTTGGAATCCAGCTTAACTCCTTACATTAAGATGTGGAAATAGAAAAATGTTGTCTTTTAATTACAAAGACTAACTTCCGTTCATATTAAGGGAGGATTAAATTCTCTGGGTTGCTCATTGGGTGTGCTCAGATCCTATTATAGATCAAACAATGGCTGTGCTCACATGACATGCTGAATCACAAGTTGGTCGACTACATTTTGGTGTACCTTGTGTAAATCCAAACTGTGTTGTCTGGTATGGTTGTGTGTTATGTGAAAACCCCCTCCATTGGCTTCATTCCATAAACTAGGGTTCAGAATTCTGTGAGCACAATCTCTACACCATTGTAATCTTGGTTCGTCGTTTTTCCATAAAGCAGAGAGAAAGGGAGTGAATTAATATGGATGGGCCACCTATGGCACTAGGCTTTGAGAGCCAGTGTGATGTTTGATTAGAACCGAGAAAATCCAGTTCAAATCCACCCTCAGCTGTAAAGCCTAATTGGATGACTTTGGGCCACTTACTCCCACTTTGACATCCTAGAGAAAAAGTAGAATATCAACCTAATAAACAGTTTTTTAAAAAGCTGTATTTTAAAAATGATTAGTTGAGACTTCTGGCAGAAATGGTCTTCCTTTCTAGCTGCCTGCTCCTTGGGGAGAAGGAAAGTAGAAAACGGATTACTACTTGTAGAGAGGGGGAGAAGAATGAAATGGAAAATATGCTTTGTTTTGAACTAGAGACAAAACCCTCTCATTCTGCGACGTCTACCAAACTCTTGCAGATTGGCCACAGTTCGGCAGAAACAAAACCTGGAATGCTTTGGCTGTGGTTTCAGCTGAAACAAAAACCAGACGGAAATTGAAGTGATTTTATGGGGCAACTAGGGCTAGGGCTAGGTTGGTATCTGTCGCCCTCTGCCCCCTCTTCTGCCCAGCCTGAATGCATGCCTGCTTGCCCTTGATCTCCCTGGCACTTCCCTGTCCTCCCTCCTCTCCTTGTCCTCAGCCACCATTGCCACTACCAACATCCATAAGCTTGTCACAAAGGAAATTATTTTGTTTTGCCTTTCCCCCACCACAACCCCTACTGTCCAGGATACCCACGTTTTGGTCCAGACTGCAAAAAAAGAGTTCCATTTCATCTCATATAAAGACCCAAACACCTGAAACATAATTCAGTTTTGGCACAGATTGCCCCAAAAGACTTCTGTGTCCAGGATGACTTATGCAAAGAATACCCTAGGTAGGTATTGCTCATATGCAACATCAATATGGTCTGATAGGTCATTTCTTCATTGTAAACTGCTTTGAATTTCTTATCCTGGGAAGCAGTGGCAAGATGTAATAAACCAAGAGAAATTAGGCACCGTTTTGAGTCTCTTGGGCATATTTGGTGTCTGTAAATCCTCTAGTGTTGGTGGGTACCACTGCTCGAGGAAATGCAGCTTTTGTCTCCCCAAAAGTTTTCTACCCATGATGTAGAACATGAAGGTTCACCAAACCTTTCCTTGGTTATTCTCTGAACGCAAGAGATGGTGACAAAAAATCAGAATCACAACCCATGTGATCAAAAGCCCTGCCCTTTTTACATGCATTGCTTGTAAAGATATGCAGATAAAAGGGTATGCAGATAAAAAGGACTGGCTTTTGATTGCACAATTGCGGCCATCATCTTGACTTACTTGACACACACACATGTGGACACCCCTATCAGTATGGTTTAGTATCATCATGGTGGTTCCAGTTACTGGCAATATGACAGAAAGAGATGGCTTTGGTTCAACACACATACACATTCCTTCTGCCCTCTTATTTTATACTTGGAAAGTAATTGGCTTGGTCTCCTCAAGTTACACGAGTGGATAGATACCAAAGTGGGGTGGAGGAGATAAGTAGTTGAATTCCTAAACTAGCCTTCTCCAACCTGGCCTCCTCAGTCCCTGTCCTTGCAATGTACAGTGCCAGACAGTTATGAAAATGGATAAATGGCTCAAAACTGGTTCACTGAAGTGTACAAATGCCATACCAGTAGCAATGGGAGGACTAAAATTCAGTAAACTGACCATAGTGAACAGGCCTTGAGTATGCATTTGCGATCTTGCAAAAACAACCCCCCCCCCCCAAAAAGGTTGAATAGGAAGTACAGCAATGATGATCTAATACCGGGATGTCATTGGGCTTCTCGCCCTTAGCTTCTCAGCATTTGGAGATTCCTTCTGAAGAACATTTTTGTAAGAGCTGTTCTTACAGCATGGTGCACGTGAAATAATTGAAGTGGTAAATGACTACTGAATTTTGGAATACATTTCTTAGAAGAAAATGTAGCCTGATAAGGCCTTTAAAAATGGAGATGAAAAGCCATATACACATGCAATTGTAACCATTATCTTATTTGGCAAAATGTGAGCTCCCCTGCTTTTAAAAATGAAAATGTGAGACAGGAATATTTGGTTGGCTGGGTAGTCCTGCATTTTCCAAATGCTTTTCTAGTGATCCTTGATTGCAGAATGTTTGAGAAGCACCAATCATTTTCATTCTCCAACCATAGCCACCCACAGACATTTACAAGTTCCTGCACGCAAATCCCCCTCCAAGGAGAAATTGATAGAGATGGGATAAGAAGAAGGGATGATTGCACTGGGAAGGGAAGATCAGAACTAAATGATGACAGAAAGAGGGAGGTGGACAGGGAAGGACGGAACCCTTCTATCAAGAGGAAAACCAATATAAAACCAAGAAGTAGCTGACCTTCAAAGGCATCTGGAGTTTGCAGCAGTTGCACGTTCTTCTATTGCCTTGGTTTGCAACAACTACCAGAGAACGTACAACACCCCCAACACGCACACACACATGCACACACAGTTCACAGGAAATTTATTTGGAGGGGGCACTTCAAATAGAGTAATACCAGGAAATCTCTAAAGCTTCTACAGGGACTCTTATTTTATAGCATCAAATCTCTTGCACTGTGCCAAAGGCTGCTACCACAAATACACCGCCTCAGTTTCAGCATGCTTTATTTACAACATACGATTCAAAGGGTTTTGCTTTCTTGAAAGATTATTAAACAAGGGGAAAAAATAAGTTAATGCATCACACATTTAAAATATTCCTTCATAGATAACATTACACCCCAAGTAAGACTTCATTTAAGACTTCAGACAAATCTCAATAAAATATATTCACAGCCATATTTATAAACAAAATAACACAATTCAAGATTCCCACCCATCTACATGAATGCACTGGGGCAGGGGGAAGATTTGGTTATGATCCCTGGGTACACATGAATGGAACGCGAGCTTGACTGCGTCACTATTGTGCCATTAAGAAGCATAGATAACACATGCTGGGATTATATATGCTGCCTTTGAAAGAATGAATTTGACCTTCACATCAGAAAACATTTGGTATCACAATCCATACATCTGACCACAGGATGAAAAGTGCTTATCATGCGCTATAAATGCACTTGTGTATACACTTAATGGAAACAAGTCTCCATGCTGTCAATAGTTTTCCTTCAATTTCAAACAATGAACATGTTTTCAATTAAATATAGTGCAAATCAAACATTTAGGAGCAAAACAGGCAGATTCACCATTATGCACACCACTTTTTTTTTAAAATGGCCTCACTATATATCCACCAGAATTCGATCTCTTGGCACACCATTCAAGACAGTTACATCTAAGATTGGAGAGTGACAGGTTCGTGACGGAGAGAATTCAAGGCCAACAGGCAGCAGCCACGAAGCAATGCTCCAAAACTGAAGATTGGAATTGTTCCTCCCCTCCTAGTACTAAACATCCACATGATTGTTGGCACAATGGGGGCACCAATGGCCAACAGATCTATGAGGAAGTTGCTGCTCCAATACCTTCTTACAATGCTTCCCTCAGACAACTTTGTAACATTCCCAAGGGTTTTGGTGTGATAGTCTATGAAATCCAGTTCTTTCATGACTCGGTTTTTGTAATATCGAGAATCCATGGCACTCTGCATGGATTCCAATGGAGATAAAAGGATAGCAGAATTTGGATCGCTTGGTGTCAAGTCCACAAGCAAGTCTGTGATACTTTCAGGACAAGACACACTGGATTCTACCAAAACTGGAGATGGGCTGATTGGACAACCATCTTGTGCTCTGAATATGTTCTGAATCAGCTGCTCCATGCCTGATCTGTATAGCAACACATCAGCCTGAACAGCTTGTTCCATTGCTTCACTATGATTGTCATCCTCTACTTGGGAGTTTGCTAGGCTTTGTACAAGATCCAGATGGTTGAAAGTAGAGGATGTAAAAAGAGCTGGGTGACCAAATTCAGGTGTGGTAGCAAACATGGTTTCTTCAAAAATATCGTTCCCATTAGCGACATCATCACTGAGCAGTACACCACTATCTGCCATATCTTCCATAGAATGGTTCTCTGTCAGCATGCTGTCTGCCATCTTGGAATAAGTTGTACTCATCGTGAAAGACTTGTCAGGTGACTCACATTCATATTCTAAGCTCTGATCCTCATGGGAAGACCCGTTCTGGGCCATTTCCATGCTCTGAAGCAAAGATTCCAGTTTCTTGTTCTGGATGTTGATGTCCACAAAATACTTCTGAATCCCTTTGTCTTTCTCAGCCAAGCTATTTTTCATAGTTTCAATAACCTGCTTGAGTTGTTTAATTTCCTTCCGTGCTTCTTTCAAGGCAAGCTGGGCCTCCACACGATGACATTCTTCTTCAATCCAGTCATCCCGCATGCGTGCCAGCTGAGATTTAAGTTCTTTGATTTCGCTTTCTCTAAGGGGGGAAAAACATCCTATGAACAAGTTATGCTCTTTTGAGGTTCCCGACTGTGAGGGTAAAGACATGGTGATGGATGGGCAAGCTGTATGACAGTGGAGAGGTATTTCTTTTGATATATTTTTTGTTTCAGGACAAGATCATGTAGATCATATAGTTTTTACAGTCAACACAAACTTTTTCCTAAGCTGCTGTTTGCCCTAACTGTAAAGCAAGCAAGTCATATACATGTATCTTTTCTCCCAATATTTCCTTGTAACCTCCCTTTCCTGTGGGTGCATTTCACCTCACTAAACTATCTATTCTATTGTAGCTGTAGGTTATACTGCAGTTTTGATCATCCCTTTTTTTCTGTAAAGTAGAATTAGAAGGGGTGATTTGCACTAGGAAACAGGAACTAGGAGTGGTTATTGGTTTCTTATACAAGGCATACAAGTTTCAGATCTGTAAATCTATCTCAAAGTCCATCTAAATCTGTATGAACTGTATCAGGAACAGGAAACATGATGTCCTTCAGATATCCTGGACAACAATTCCCACAATACTTTATTTTAGGAAGCTGAAGTAAGAGCTGAAGTGTAAAAGATATGGAGGGCACCAGATTGCTTACTCCTGGTTTACAGCAGTAGATCAACCAGAGGTCTTTGTTCTTTTCCAACAGTTATCTGGAGATGCTACAAATCCAGGGCCTTCTGAATGAAAAAAAAAACCAAAAACAAAACCTGTCCCATGTGGATTTTCCTTTCCCTTCCAAGATTGTCTGTCTGTCTATTCATCTATGATTACTTAAGCTTCCAAAACATTGTTTAGAAGGTCTACAATTTAGGTTTATAATGTACACCTGTCTAGATAATGGAAAATAGCCTAACCGCAAATTCCATATAAGCTTTCCCTTCTAGCATCTGATTCTAGCCAGAACTTTTACCTTTCTTGAAGTCTGCTCTCTGATTCCTTCAGTTTTGTTTTCAGGTGCCTCACTGTAACCTCCTTTTGTTGGAGAGGGGTCAGGTACTGCTCTGGACTGGGGGGCTTGATCCCATGGTTCTCACCGCAAGAGTTGTATCGTGCTGGCCGCCTGTAGTGGGGAAAACTTCGTTATGTTTGCAGAGGTGTGTTGCATTTTGCAACGGCAACTCCAGTTGCAATCCTATATGTACCTACCTCATCAAGAGTAAGCCCCACTTAACTGGCTGCTTCTTTTATGAAGATCTCTCTCTCTCTCTCTCTCTCCCCCCCCCCCCCCATTACAACTATAATAATTTTGTCAGTCTGTCAAATTCTTTCAACAGTTGTTAAAAGACTTCTGTTACTCTGTCCGGCTTTCTTCTGAGTAGATTGCATAGGATTTAATGCCAGGCTGGGTTGAAACCATTCTTGAAATCTGGATTAATTTTTGGGAGATAAGTCAATTATAAACACTTTCCAATAAGGAATTAGCTTCCACAGAAAGGTCAGGTTTTCCCTTCTTGTTATTTTTTTTTAAAAAAACAACAATAAAAGCTTTGTCTTAAGCACACCAAAATTACGTTATTCAGATCCTAAATGTCCAGTAGCTCAACAAGCCCAAAGCTAAGCCATATGCTGCATACTGTATAATAGTAGCTACAATTGATGCACTATACTTCTTGCAACTGATTAACAGTCCCAGGACTTACTTACTTACTTACTTACTTATTTATTTATTTATTTATTCGGCTTATATGCCGCCCATCTCCCCCACGGGTGACTCTGGGCGGCTCACAATAAAAAGAAGAAATACAATTGTCTCCAAGATGGCTAAAAATTATAAATAATTAAAAAACATATTAAAAATACCCTAAAAAACCTCCTCTAATTTTGGCCCTATAAAAATCTGTAAGATGCTGGGGGGGGGCAACCCATCATCCCACCAGCCATCTCCACAGGTGTGGGCCCCCCTCTGGCCCCCAGGCCTTCTGGCAAAGCCAAGATTTAATCCCTTTCCTGAAGGCCATGAGGGAGGGGGCACACTGGACCTCAGGAGGCAGGATGTTCCATAGGGCGGGCGTTGAAGCAGAAAAGGCTCTCTGCCTAGACCCTACCAATCGAAATTCCCTGACCGGTGGGGTCTGCAACCTGCCCCTTCTGCTGGACCGAGTGGGACGGGCTGAAGTGACCAGGGCGAGGCGGTTCCTCAGATAACCTGGTCCCGTGCCATGAAGGGCTTTAAAGGTGATGACCAACACCTTGAATTGGACCCGGAAACAAACTGGTAACCAATGCAGCTCGCGCAACAGCGGTGTTATATGTGCCCTCCTAGGGGTGTTAAGAACTGTCCGCGCTGCCACATTCTGCACCAGCTGTAGCTTCCGGATACTCTTCAAGGGTAGCCCCATGTAGAGCGCATTACAGTAGTTCAACCCAGAGGTGACCAGGGCATGAGTGACCGTGCGGAGGTCCCCCTGATCCACGAAAGGGCGTAACTGCCGCACGACATGAAGTCGTGCAAAGGCCCTCCTGGCCATGACTGCCACCTGCTCTAATGATATTGAAGGCAGAAGCCACACATTTGTCTCTGGTAAAAACTTCAGAACAAGCAACCACATGAACAGGTCAAGTAGGGGCACAGATAATAGAACTTAAGAGTACTCCACACAATGGAATTTCTTTCTGAAGCAGATGCAGATCAAAGGAATGGGAAGTGGTGTTAAATTACATCCCATCACACAGGAGAAGGATTCAGAAGGAAAGAAAAATAGTTAACACAGACATTAAGTTAGGAATGTGACCTTTTGAAAGATTCCTTCCTCCCAGGGGAGAAAAAAATAGAAGAGCTTGTTCAAATGCTCAAAACAAGCAACTTGGACATCAAGAGATTCCATGAGCCTGCAATAATGTGCCCTGGAGAAACTCCAGTGGCGGCTAGAGATGAAGGGGTTTAAATATAGGGGAAGTGGTGGGATGGTAGGAAGATAAATATTACGGAGAAGCTCACTTGCCTAAAAATGGGGCTGTTATCATTTCCCTTGTATGAACCGGAATTGCTGCTGCTGGCTGAAGAGGCACCATAATTCTGATGGGGACTAATAGGACTCAACTGATTTTTGCACAGCATTGACAAGAAGTCCTTCTCACGGGTTGTGGTTGGAGGGCTAGACCCGGACTTGTAAGGCAAGGAACCATGATTCCGTCCATGAGGCCCCCGGCTAGAAGAGACAACAGTGTCAACAATGGGTTACAGTATGTCATATAAAAAAGACTTGAGGTTGTGGTAGTTTCCGCTGATTATCTCTGACATTACTCAACAATACCTATTTGGGTCAATTAAATCATGGGCCCAATTAACCAGGTGGCCTATATAGTTAAAATAACTTGTTTATTTTGAATCAATGTAGCTAGCAGAGACATTTATCCTTTCTCACTTACGGAAGAATTCCTCTTTCAAGATGTCACCTGCAAATCTTCTAAAGGTATCCATTTCTTCTGAGCTATTGTTTTATTCATGCACAAATGTATGCTAATTAACTCAAATACACATCAGTAGATTAACTGGGTAATTGAGCCACTCCTGAGACTTCTACAATAAATCAACTTTTCTTTTTAAAGCTTGTAAATGTAGTTACTCAGTGTTCCCACTTGGTGGTTGCAAGTACAGAATTAGTAATTGATCTAGAGTTAATGTGGTATAATAGAAAGAGTTTTGGACTTGGAGCAAAGACAACAGAGTTCAAATCTCTGCTTGGTTGTGAATGGCACCTGGACAAATCACCGGCTGTTTTTACATGCCACAAACTAAGGTTTCACAAAGTATATTTAGGAAAGAAGACCACCATCTGCTTTGAATAAAAAATGCAGTAAGGAACAGTTTACCTGTGTAGACTCCCCAAGGATTTTAAAATGACAATCAGGGTGTTCCTCTCTGAAACCAATACAATTTCAGAGTCTCCTGACTGGGACTTTCCAAACTGTGTGAGCATCAATGCAAGACTGCCAATATTTCACACAGCAATTTCACACAACACTGCTGAAATCTTGTGAAATGTTAACAAGCTTTACATTATTGTTTTGGGATGCCTTGCAGTGGTTTAGTGGGGCACCGACACCCAAAATAGGTAGATTTATTTATGTATTTAATCATTCAATTTATATTTCACCTTTCTGTTTGTGTGAATTGATAAAGATTAATTAAAAATTAACAATTTAAAAAATATAAAATATAAAACGTAACAGGAAACTCAATGCAATTAAAATTGAAATTAAACATTAAAATCAACATCATTTCAATAATCAAAGGCTTAGCAAAAAGAAGTGCATCTTTGTCATTTTTCTAAGTTTTCTAGACAAAAGTAGACTTGTTTCTGCATGCTTTTCCTATTAATGTCTGGAGAAGTTGGATGAAGGGAATGCAACTGAAGTATCTTGGCCTGCTGTTATAACCATTCTCTTTGCTCACTGCACAATGCTTTAAACCAATAGGTTGGGCTCATATGTTGAGGCAAACTATGGTTTAGAGCAGTGTTTCTTAATCTCAGTGACTTTAAGCCCTGTGGAATTCAACTCCCAGAATTCTGGGAGTTGATGTCCACAGGCCTTAAAGTTGCTGAGTCTGAGAAACATTGGTTCAGTTACTCGTCTGTTTTTATTTAATAATTGCTCTAAATTACATTGTGCAAAGGTCACAGGAGACTAAACCATGATTGTAACCATCCATGGTCTATTCAGGCACTATGCCAAATTTTAACCATACTTTCACTGTTTTCTTCTAATGACTGCAATCCTAAATTCAAAGATATGAGACCTTGATTTCTTAAACATATACATAGTAAAAGTACCACATTTATTTTTTTTAAAAAATGTTTCATTTCTAAGCATAGTTCTTAACAACAACATGGCACTGAGGAGCAATCAGCCATGCTAACTTTGCTTTGACCACTAGTTGGAGAATCTATTCATTAGAAAAGTATAGATCAAATAAATATTTGTGACTCAATATTATGGTAGGTCTTCAATGTGAACACTGAACAAGTTACACAGGTCTTTTAAGAGATTGTGTGACTGTGTGTGCACACACACATAAACATCTTATAATTAAAACTGTATTTTCTGAAGTATAAAAGTAAGCTAACAAATAAGAGGCAGAACGCCTGGATGAGAAGTCAGCAGTCAGAGAGCAGACAGCTCTTAATTTAGGATCTCTTTGAATTGGTTTCCTCCACCCGCTTCAAGGAACACTTTATATCATCCAGATGGTGTCATGGCTGTGTGGCACATAAGCATCTCAAGACAGAGATTGGTGGCTTTGTTCCCATTTGTTTCAAGAAAAAGAGGGGAGGAAGGGAGGGACAGGACACAGCATTGCCATTGCGCTGAATGAATCTCTTACTGTCATAGGGGGGAAAAAAGCCACACTTACAATTTTAAACTAGCAAGAAAATAGTGTCTCTCTTTTGCATACATGGCATGGCCAAGGTATTTTTGGCAGGCAGAGTTTACTTCATTGGTTCAAAGGCTCTATTTGAAACAGTACAGGACTTTGGTGGAAATGTAAAAGCCTAACCCTGTGTTTTCCCTGCTTTTCTTCCTTGCTCAACTAATTCATTTGCTGGGGTTTGTTATCATGATAAACAGCTTCAACTCAAACATCCAGAATATAATTCTAAGAGAAAGAAGGATTGGAATGGAAGCTGCCAAGTTATTTGTGTAATTCAAACTAATTCAATTCTCATTGTAAAAGAATTTTGTTAGAAAGACAAAACTCGGCCAGAATGTAGTGAAAATAGTATGAATGTATGTGCATGTGTGCTTAAATCTAAAACAGACCATCAGCAGCCAAAAGAAGTAACTCTTGCCTATGAAACTGAAAAATTCAACAAATTAATGCAATGCATAACATTCAGCAGCCAACACACTAGAAAAGTAAAAGATCCCTTGAGCTGAGCTGGGAAAGATCCATAAAGTCTTCCTGACTCCAAGATGGACATTGCTTTCCTTTGACTTCTTTCAAAATGTTTTTCAACTTCTTAGTTTAGCACTTGGATAGGACACTACCAGGATATCCCAGGGCTGCAAGCTAAACTGGGAAGTTGGAAAACATCCTGAAAGAAGGCAGAGGAAAACACTTTCCATATTCAGTAGTTAACAAGAAAACTTCATGGACCTACTCCAGGTCCAACATGCTTAATTTTTGAGGCCAGATATGATCAGTTAGGTGATACCACTTTGTTGGATGAACACTCTAGAAGCCTGTAGCCCCCAAACCCTGCTTTGCAATTTCAAATCAGTATGAACAAAGTATTTACAAAGTAAAAATTCTTTCATTGCATAAGCTTTCTTCAACTATAGTCCTCTTCATAAGACTCTGCTGATGACATGGACCACTTGTTCATGAAAGCATTTGCCACAATGTATTTGTCCACCTTGATTGATTGATTGATTAATTGATTTAATCAATTTATATAGTCACCCATCTATATAACTCTGCCCATCTATATAGCTCTGGGCGGCATACAAGAAAGCAGGTTAAAGGCCCTAGCAAGTGGCAAGACACCTAGCTGAATTTAGCTGAGCTTGGAAACCAACCAAAGTAGGCTCTTGCTAGAATTTGGATGGGGACTACCTGGGATTCCAGGGCTGTTGTTAAACTTCTGATGACTTCCAAAGGCCTTGGACCTGCATTTCCCAACCTGCCACTTTCCGAATCTGTTGGATCTGTAGCTCCCAATGCCCTGTGGCCTCAGAGGTGTTCACAACTCTGCACAACTTTTCAGCATGCATCAAGACACCCACTCAACTGACAAAACCAGATGGAATGAAAATTGGGCTGGTAGAGGGTTAATAGCATTAAGAGAGTACAGTGAAGAGAACAAGACCAACTGTTTCCTTCTTCTCTGCATCCTAGTTATTTGTTATCCACTTTGCTGCCTTGTAACAGTAACATGCTGAACCCATATCAGCCTTTTGCTGTAGTTTTATAATTTTAAGAGAGTTGTGCGCAATCTTTTGGTGGCCTGAAGCTGACTTTGATATTTTTTGATAGGTCCAAAACTGCAGTTTACAGGGCACTGAGAAAAGTGGCTGAGACCATGTCACAAATGTAGGTGGAGCCAAATTGGTTTGTTATTTTTAAATCCTTCCCTGCTTTTTGGGAGTTGGGGCTGTTTTCTTAGTTTTAAGAACAACATTAAACATATTTTACTGTTTAAACTTCAGCTTTCAAGTGTACTCTGCTTCAAAATGGGCAGGAAAATGTACCACTGATCTTTGGAAACAGTAGTTAAAGGGCCTCCTGGAGCTACAAAAATGGATTTCAGGGAATCCTGTGCCTAACAGTGTCTTAAGATAACAACTTTCACGTAAATGTTAGATTCTTCTTTGTACTACAGATCACAGATGCAACTGTGGAAGACATACACAGATGGAAGGGGCCATTTAAATTATATTTCTTTCTTCTCTTCCATACGCTACGCTTAACCTCAGTATAAATAACCCAGAAGAAAGGGGGTAAGGTGTTGTGACATACTTGCGAGAAAATGATGGTCTTTTGTTTCCAGAACCAGCAGACATGTGGACTTCAGGAGCCGAAATGCTCCCTGTACTACTTGATGAACTAAAATCAGCTTCGCTTCCTGGAAAGGAAGAGGGAGGAATAAGTTTGATGGAAATTCTAACTAAAAAATTAATGTACTATATACAAGCGTCACTATGAATCACCACCATCATCCTTCCTGGCCTGAAACCTTCCCATCCTGCAGTTTGCAAAACTGGAAGGGCAGATCCCATTTTCAGTTTTCAAATATTTAACATTTCTGCAGGAATAAAGAGCCAAGAGAAAAATAGCTCTTCTACAAATTAACTCAGTTATTAAACAAGCAAATAAAATAAGTTAGTTTCTTTTTAATTGTTTTGAGCCACCCTGCAAATATTTGTCTTGAAGAGAAGCTTATTTAAAAAAGGTATTTTAATTCATTTCTTGAACTTGAAAGCAATTTGTTTCCTTTTGTTTAGCAGGAACAGTTCAACCAGTTGACATGCTAAGGTGATATAAGAGTACCTGATGTTTTACAATAGCTGTTCCCAAAGGGACAGTACCTTAAAACCATCTAAAGTGTTCCTACCCTGAACAGGATTTTTTTTAGATCTTGAGAAGTTTCCAGCTGGGGAAAAATTACGCTTGGCAGTAAATTTTTGCTGATTCCTTTTTTCCTATATGGCCCCCAACTCTATTTGCTATACAGTTTCATTTCTGGAACATTTTTCCAAGGAACCCTGGATCCAAGCCCAAAGCTGCAATCAAACTGAAATTTATATTGTGTTTTTTGCTATAGTTAAGATTTTTATCCAGCGTCTTTTACAATTTTTTCTATTGTTTTTATATGTATGTTCCTAGTTTTATGGTTGTTAGCTACCCATTCTATTTGATTCAGATGGATGGCATTATAAATTCCCATAATGAATAATTAAATATCTACTTGATTCAGGGTGGGCAACCAGTGGCACCCCTACCACTTCCAGCCCTCTGAGATCATACTCCCCAAATTCAGAGGCAAAACATCAACTTTAAAGTGGTCCCATTTTTTTCCCAGTATTCTTTAAAGAAAGGATAACATAGGCACATTGAATCTCCACTGTGTTTATCATGATATTTTTTAAAACCCAAACAAGTGACAAATGCACATGGACCTCCTCTAGTGATGTCACTGCATCACTGCTGTTGTCCCCTTAAAAAGGGTGAGCCTATGCTACAAACCCTTGACTTAACAGCACAGTCTTAAAAATGTTTACTCGCAAGACTGCCCTTCTATATTCAGTGGGATATACCACCAGTGGAGTGTTCACCCGGCGGCAGCTTATATCTCAATCTCTTCAGTGAACTGACATGCACAAGAATGGTCATGATAGTAATCGTAATATTATTCTTGCTCCTTGGTATGAAAAAGCCTATCTGCTATGACTATGCAATGTAATAAGATTTTAATCTTGGTTTACTGAATTAACCCAACTGGTAGGGTTTGCCTAGTACGCTGAAACTGTGAGTTCACACAAAAGAAAAAAACAGGGTTGAAACACCCCAGCAAATGGTACAAATGCAGACACAGTGTCTTCTGTGTGTGCAGGATTTCCTCCATAATGACATGGAAAAATATTATAGTGTGATCACATGGGAAAATGTTCAGTAATGTAGAAGGAAAACAAGAAAAGTAAACAAGCAGGCTTTAAGTCATGCCCTAGGTCGACCTTCTGAATATTTTAGAATAAACAACAGATTATGTAAAGTGTTTATGGTTCCAGTTTCATACTTATGTTGATTCAAAGTCTTCCTAGATTGTTGAAGAGGAAAAGATGCCTCTGAGTTTTAAAATACGATCTTTTTTTCTCATGAATCACAATACTTTCAGTTTTATTTAGGAAAATAAAAAGTAACAGAGGTTGGGCGGAATTTCTTCTTAATAATAAATAAAGTATGGTTAAAAATATTTTGCATAAAATTACAAATGATCACTTTTTAAATTAAGCAAGCTCCCTATACAGTATGGTACTTAATAAAATGGGTTGTATTAATTTTATTTCACTGTGAGAAGTTCTTGCATTCAGCAAGTGGGTAACAGCAAACTTTCAATAACCCAAGCTCTAATTAGATGTTATTCCAGACCAAGCCAAGCCTTTCTGCAGTTAGATTGAACCCCACCTGTTAATAAACAATTTAAATTCATTATTTCTCTCCCGCTATCTTCTAGCACTGGTCTGAATACCATGCTAAGGTCACATCATCTACGTATGTCAAGAAGCGGATCCAGCCATACACTAAGCTCTTTTAGTCCAATGGAATTCCATGGAAGAGTTAAAATATGTTAAGTTTCCAATTTATGTTAATTTTCATACAAAATAGATGGAATCAGACATTCTTAACTATGGCTGGATCACAAAAGTACCAATCAGTTTGTCAAATACTATTTATTTTTATCCTGAATCAACTGTACCAAAAAGATGTGCGAGTTTCATTATGGGTGAAGTACTCACCAAGAGGCGAGCAGAGATGGAGCTAGTATGATCATCTAGTTTGACCAGATCATTAAAAAAAGAGAGATAGAGATGAAGATGAGATGTTGATTTATATGGAGGAAAGTAAGTAGGGGAACAAACTGCCCCCACCCCAGATTCTGATGACCACAGTGCTTGGGACAGGAAATTTAAAAGAACTTTCCCACCTCAAACCATATGAAATGGCATTTATATGAATGGGATCTGCAACATAATATTACAGTGTGTTCTTATTTCCAAACATGAGTGCATCTATTCTGGATTCCAGCCAGCCTCCTCCTCTTCCACAATTTCATTCCATTCTGACTCCATTTGTTGGGTCCTTTTTTCCCCATACCCATGCTCCTAATATAAGCACTGAACAGATTTGACTAAACTCATGCACTACTGAGACTGGGGGGCAGTTTGCTTGCTTTTCATTATGTTTAAATGTTAGTTGTATTTCTGCAAACATTGTAGCTTGAACATGTGGACAATTCTTTCAAGTATTTCCACACCTCTGTTGCAGCTTCACCTGTCTCACCTTTTCCTATTTGTCTGGTGTTAGAGGTTCCAGAGACCTTATGGCAGACACTCAATATCAATTTATTTTCTATGTGCATAACTGCACCCTTTCATCTGCATGCCCTCTTCTCAGTCTGTTTAGCTCCACTCTTACTTTCATTTCCTAATAGTTTTATGATGCCACCAGAACAGAACACAGGGATTAGTTTTTGCACTTGTAATAACCACACTGCGGTCAAAAATACCAGAGAACTTTCAACATCAAAATCTCTAGTCTCATCATTTCTGAGCACTTCCATTTCCAGAGGTAGCTTCTTCAAACTACAAAGATGAGGCCTTAAACAGAAGATAACTTAAACAATGTGGGCCTCTTTGCTTACATTTGGGATTGTGTATTTACTCGAGGTTTCCAGAATGGGGAGGGGGAAGCTCTTCACAAAAAGAAAAGCTGTAAGATTCTCTTGCAAAGGGATGTGTATTTTATGCGTTCTGTGGAGCATAGTTTTATCCTGGTGTCTCCATGGAGACAGATCACTTAGTAACTCCTCACATTAGAGTACTGGTAAGCAAACCTAGCCAGTACCATAGTAACAGACCAAAGACTAAAAGGTAGCCTATCAGCAACTGAGTAGCATCTCTCTTGTACCCAAGAGGGCAGGGCATCCCTTTATCGTGCTGTGCAGACTAGCTTCACCAAATGGGTCACTCTCCATTTGAAGAAGATGTAGGAGAAAACAAGGAACGGAGCAAGCTGAAAAGACCAGGCTGTCTGTTAGGGGAAATTATCTTGTTTTGTTCCCTGTGCAACTGGTGATTAGTGGCAGCAATGTCCTGGGAAAAACACAAGTAAGAATAGGATATTTGGGGTAGCAAGCTTCTATAATGTATACATCTAGCTGTGATGTCTGTTTTTCTCAGTGCATGGCCCTTGTTGTTGAGTTCTCTAGATTTAAAGCCATGTCTTTTGCAAGGGCAAAAAGCCCTTGTAATTTCAATATAGGGACTATTATCAATTCTGTCCTCCCTCTGTCCAGTGTCTATTTGGGAAAGAGAAGACAAGCTAGAGAGCAGCACAAAAATCTCCCAATAGCCCAAGCCTAAAGACAAATATTTTAGAGCAGAATGTCCAACTGTCTTGGCCTAAGAGCTGCATTTGGTCTTTCAGTGCAGTGTTATTTGATTTGATTAAAGTTAAATACAATTAAGATTATGTTCTTTAATCATGAATTAAGTAAGTTTCCTCTTCTAGCACTTTAAAAGTTATTTGGTAGCACTTTGTGGAGATCTCTGAAGAAAACACCCACAGCTTTAGGGGACTGCAAGAATTTGGTAGACCATGCCTCAAGGAACTTGCATACAAAATAATGTCCAAAATATTTAGATTTTGGACACAAGGCAAAAGGAAGGGGTGAGAGGAGCAACCCAAAAAAGGAGAAAGAAGAGGAAGAGGAAGAAGAAAGAACATTAATGAGATATCATGAATAAGTACAGGTAGTCTTCACTTAATGACTATTCATTCAGTGACCATTCAAACTGGCAATGCAAGGGTGGCAGTTACAACCGGTCCTCAAAGTTCCAGCCATCATGGCACCCCTGCGGTCACATGATCATGATTTCCAACGCTCCCTGCCGGCTTCTCACAAGCAAAGTCAATGGGGAAGTCGGCAGAAAGCCAGACATGGGGTCTTCGCTTAATGACGGTAACTGGGAACTGCCATAACTGCTGTCACTAAGAGGCGCAGTCATGTGATATCATGCTTTACAACCTCATTGCTTAGCGATGTAAATTCTGGTCCCAATTACCGCTGTTAAGTGAGGATTACCTGTATTTATATATTTCAGCTGAGAAAGGATTTATAGCATATTTCAGCTGAGAAAGCATATAGACTGATTCTGAAGAGAAAGTGGAAGGCAGAATATAAGGATCTATCTGGATATGATAACATTGTTTTGGTGATGTGACTGATAAAGAAATCAAGGCACAAAATGAAACCCTTGTCCTGTTAAAGAATCATCTGCCTTTTTGAATGCTTTGAAATGCTTCTTCCCAGATTCCTTCCACCTGGGCCAAGTTGCTGTCTATAAGATAAACTGTTTGACTGCTGTCATCTGTGTTCACACCCATTCCATTCCTAGCCTCCCCACAATCTCTTATGCTGCTCAGGGGCCATTTTGAGCTGAAGAACCCCAAATCCTTCCAATGGTCTGGCCAATTATGTGACTGCTCCCAAGAGGAGAAACATTTGCTGGTGAAACTGAGCAACCTTCTTGGCAAGTTATGATTGAAGAAGAAGGACCTAAAATGGGATATAGCTATGAATAGTTTTTTTCCCCCCAAGACATTTATATAAGATGTAGAAAAAAGATGAATAGTCATTGGAAAACTCCAGTTTCCCCAAAGATGTCCCTTAACCCATTAATCAAGAAGGTACTCCCCTTCTTGGAGCTGGGTCACTTAGGCTACTGAGTCCAGTGCAGGAACCCAAATAAAAGAAACCTTGGCAGGAGCCTATCTAGCCTCTGCAAGGGAGCCCATCCCCTCTCTGTATAGTGGGCTCCACTGTCAAATTACTTTTATTGTTACAAAGTTTTTTTCTAATGTTTCACTGGAATTTGCCTCCCTGTACCTGAAATACATTACAGCTAGTCGTCACTTAGCAACTGCCTTGTTTAGCAACCTTTCACAGTTATAACAGTGATGAAAAAATAACTTTGCAGCCAATCCTCACATTTACAACCTTTGTAGGACAGTAAAGCAAAGGAAAGCTGGAGTAAAGTCATAAGCACAGTTGTGGTTTCACCTAGTGACCGCTTTGCTTAATGACTGAGTTGTCGGTCCCAGTTATGGTCACTAAACAAGGACTACCTATATTCCATATTTAGTGGATTTAATGGAACAAGGTAAAACTTAGCTGCTTTATATTCTCCCATGGAACTAACTTTATCATCAGTAATTTCAGCAGTGCGTTAAACATTGCCTTCTGTTTGCTTCCTGACAAACATCATGGATTTAAACAGTCCACGAAGTTGGAATGAGTGATAGCCAGCATATGGATAAGAGATGTCTGATCACACATATGGCTTTTATTCTGTATATGATTATCCAAAACAGTTAACTGAAAAGTAAGTGGAAATGAAAATGGGGTGAACCTTTCTTTGTAACAGCATATCCATGAAATGAATGCTATCTTTAAAATCTTCAATAAGAATGAACAATGCAGCATTTGGGTAGGTGTGCTGCAAAGCTATTATCCCAAAACATTCAGCTATTCTCATGACAAGGCCTCTATTCAACTGAGCACATGCTGTATTTAAACAAAAAACATTATTTGTACCAGATTGCTGATCTCTGCAGCTGAAAACAAAAAGCAGCAATTCAAGCACGGTATTTTAAATGTCAATTTCTGCAAACTTTTTGCAGAATATTTTCCCAAGATAGAATGAGATGCTTTTGAACCAGCCACAAACTGTAAACTCTTTCTGCAAATATATGATCACAGTTCTAAAATAAAAAGGTGGCATGCTTGTTTAATTGGTTTAAAAGTGGTTAATTTTCCTTCACATTTAGAGGCTAGTTTTCAATTCATTTGAAACTTCCGGTCTTCAGTTGTATTTATTAGTACCTTTGCAAAACATTTTGGATTGTTTGGATTTACCTTATTTAGAATAAAACCCCAAATCTAATTGATTTCAACAGATCTACTCCAAGTATGACTAAGTCTGGCTCTATTGAGGTCAAAGACTGCAATTTTATGAAACTAAGCTCAACCAGACTTACTTTTGAGAAGATTGCACAGAATTGTGCTGTAAAGAATAAAGAGTGATAGGTTAATTACTTAATATATGTGCAGTTAATATTATTGAAATCAAAAGGAAGAATATTTAATGGAATCCAGCATTTACCCCTATGGATTTGTGGCTTTTAGAATGCTTTATTAGGAGCCTCGGAAATTTCGAGTTGAAATTTTAAAATATTTTAATAAATATAAGTAAAGAGAAATAACAAGTTAATTCCACATTTTATCATATTTAGACATCAGTGGGATTTTTGTATTATTCATGATTAAAACAAATCCTGTTTGTTTCAATATGTCTACCATAAAGTGTGAAATATGGAATCAACCAATTTATGCAATACATTGTGAACCTTTAAAAAGGCACAGTAAATTATTGCCCCCACTAGTTTTGTCATCAGAAACCTTCTGCAGTTAATTTATAGTGAAGGCCTATCTGACACTTAGTGGGAATCACCTCCCAAAAGCTTTGGGTTTACTCTGTCTGGTACAACCATCCACTGTATCCATTCTCTTTACAAGAACATCTTTTATTTCAGCAAGCAATTTGCAGAAAGTGATAGGAAAAGTACTTAAACAAACATTAGTTAACAATCAAAAGGTTTTCTCCATCCATATTTATCCTTTAGACAGTATTAGTGCAATGAAGCTAAAGCAATTAAGCTTTCTTTCATTTGAATTTAGAGACTGGGCAGAGTACCACAAGACATATAAATAAACCAATAAAATTAAACAAATAAGCAAGAATAACAAAACATACACGCAAGGTGGAATATCCAGATTAGTTTAATTCAGGCCAATCAGGCAGTGGAATAAAAATGTTTTCACTGCCTTGCAAAAAGCAACAGAAGTGCTGCATGTGCCTGGGGTGAAGCTTATTCTATAGCACAGCTAGATACCTCACCCATGTCCCATGCTGTTCCTTGGGGGTGGTGGGGTACAGACTTTCTCTAGGCCCTCTCAAGATGCTTGGACTGGATGGGCAGAACTGACCTTGGTAAGGCAGTGCTTGATGTAACTTGGTGGCATTCCATTAAGGACTTTGATGAACAGCATTCTGAACTTAACCCAGAAGCTTGTGAATAACCAGTCCAATGACCTCAAAATCAATATTATCTGATACTGGTTGGATTTCACCAGCTTCTCTGGCCACTGCATTCTGGACCAGTTGTAGTTTTCAAATCATCTCCAAAGATTATCCACATGGAGGGTAATGGAGCACATTATGGTAATCTAAATACTTGGAGACTGAGATATGAATTATAGTCACCAAGGCACCCTGGCTGAGGTAGGGTGGCACACCAGCTGAAGTTGGGCAAAGGGAAGTTATCTGATTGCTGAGATGTTTATTGACAAAAACCAACTTGGTCTTGGTAGGACTTAGTGTGAGCTTGCTTCACCTCATGTAGATTCTAACAGCTTCCATATACCAGTTCAGGTTTTTTGTGGCATCTCTGGCTCAGCCTGGGGTGGCAATGTATATGTGAGGGTCCAAACTGGCAGTTGACTAGTATTTCAGCACTGGAGATGGACAATGCCCATCACATAGATCTATCCTACAAAACCAGGCCGCTACATAGCATCAGTAACATCTAGGAAGCCATCTTATTCTGCCAAAATGTCAGGTTCAGCTTTTATCCTAACAAGATCAAGAGAAGCCAGTCTATATTAACTGAATAAAAACTGGAACAATACTAAAGGCACTAACAAATAGACAGATTTTAAACCCTCAAATGAGATGTTTATTCATTTCTTTTATTCCATTTATATCCCATCTTTCTTTCAGGAGCTTGATGTGTTAGCCCTTTGAGGTAGTCCAGACAAGAAGCATGACAACAAATACTAGCTCTGTGAGTTACATTAACAGAATCTTGCAAGTCTGAAAGTACCCCTCCTGTCCCTTACTTTTAATCTCCTAGTTTTATCTACCCCTCCTCTTTTGGACTTAAATTTCATTTATCAGACCGCTGTCTAGGCTGTGGCTCTTCCTCCTGTCTTCCAAGGTCATTCCCACATACCATTACATGATGTGACATACATAGTTCTCCTTCCTCTCACAACATAGCCCTGTAATGTTGGGTAGGTTGAATTAAGAGAGGTTAACTGACCCCAAGTCAACCAGTGAGCTTCTGTGGCTGAGGATGGACTTGAACCTGGGTCTCCTTAGTGCCAGTCCAACACCTTCACCACTATGCCATACTGGCTGTACAAATTTACTGATGACCCCCATGTCTTTCAAAAGAGAAAGAAATATTTTATTTCAGCGGCAAATAATTCTAGGTGATGTGACAATGGCAAAATGCTGAGAAATCAGGAAATACAATTTCTACTAATGTTCAAACACATCTTATTCAAAGCATTCAAAAACATCCTTATGTTATAGAACAGACCTCTAAGGTTTCAAGCGTCGCCTTTTTGCTCTCTGGTTTCTGTTTGTTTTTAAATAACACCATAATTCATAATACAGTTTGTATGCTTCCTCTCTTATGTGATTTCCAAGCAGATCTTTGTTTAAAGAATACTTTACACCATTAAAACCAAAGGCTATCTCTAAATTACAAAGATCCAGCAGATTCCAAATACTGTATGTATAAATGCAGACTCTATTTGATTTGCTATAAATGAATTAAGTATATAGTTCAGTAAAATTTATCTTGCAAGGAGGGAAATAAATGAAATAAATACAATACAATACAATACAATACAATACAATACAATACAATACAATACAATACAATACAATACAATACAATACAATACAAGGTAGCATCTAAATCGGCAATCTCTTACCTGGCTTTATGAGGTTTGTCTTTACTTCCTTTTTATATCGAGCTGACTGATGAGTTCCATCTGCCACTGTTCCTGAATTAAATTTCTTTCTGGCATACTCTCCTCCATCACTGCCTGTACAGAAAGCGATTGGACTGTTTCCAGTATCCGGCGGAGTCTTAACTGGAGATACTGATTGGCTACTGGGGCAACCTGTGTCATCTGAAAACAAGAGGAGCAAAAGTCACTTGTTGGGTTAAACACAGGTGGCAGGGAATCTCTCTCCCTCCCTCCCCTCCTCTTCCTCCTCCCCCTGGCATCACTCTGCAAGGGCATTAGTTTCCAATGAAGCATGCAACCCTGGCAGGGTTGAATGGCTCTTTCTTTCCAGTGGAACATTGCTGTGTCACCATTTGATAAACATCTTCTTTTTATTCCCCACAGCAGTGGTTTCTAGTTCACCAATATAGGAACTTTGCTCTCTGACACAGCGGGACAAAAATGAAGGACCCATCAGCACTGAACTTCATGCAAGGGGCTTCGTTTCCTACTCATTCACTCTAAACAGAGTCTTATGGGATGGAAAATGGGATAGGGAAATATGTGCCTGGGCTCAAGTCATCCAAGGACTTCCTTCTGCCCCACTTTCCTCCCCCTCCCCTCCCCTCCCCCTCCCCTCTCCTCCTCCTCCTCTTCTTCCTCTTCTTCCTCCTCCTCCTCCTCTTCTTCTTCTCCTTCTCCTTCTCCTCCTCCTTCTTCTTCTCTCAACAGAACATTGGAAAGTTATTAAGTAATGATGCTTAGGACTCACTCTACCTGTCCACCAGCAGGATAACTCTGTGAAAACCGAACAGAACAGGACCAAATTTGGTATAGAGGTAAAGGTTAGCACAAGAAAGAAAGAGTTCAGAAAATGAGCTGTATGAGGTTTGGAGCTGTAGCGTTTCAGAGAAAATTCTCCAATACAATCCTCAGGGGCACCCAGATAGGCAGCAGCTTGACATGCTGCTGACTGCTCCATTCTAAGCATTCCCTTTACCTTCCTGGTCATGGGACCCAGAATGGATGCTGTGGGGCATACAAACACAGAAAGACAAATGAGAGAGCAAAAATACACACAGAGGGATACTGTATGCACATTCCTTTAATAAATAAAAGAAAAGACAGATGACTCCCATAGGCACTGCTGGCAATGGGGTTAGAAAGAATTTGAAAACCACATTCTGCATCTTTTTCCTAACTTGGTTTTAAGGGCAAATGGATGGCATGCTTTGCCATTTAAAGAATCTTGGAAACAGAGCATATTAGTATATCTCCCAGTGGCCATCCTCCCCTTCCTTCCCAAACTCAGAGGATTTCCTTAGGTGACTTTGCCACAATTTTAATACCAAGAATACTTTTCCTAATCCATTCAGGAGACTGAATGAGTCTGCCTGCAAATTCTATTGTTTACCATATGCAGACAAAACTACAAACTATGATTTGCTATAGACGAAAAAGAGAAGTTTCTACCTGTGTCTCTAAAATCCAGTGGGCAAAGAGGAAGAGAAATAACATGGACCCAAGGCTCATACTTAGAATAATTTTTAAAAATCCATATTTTGTTCTTACTGCTAAACACAGCCTCCATGTGGCTATGCTCTTTTTTCAACAATATATATTTTTTTGAACAAGCCATAGTGGCCTGGTGCATATAAGGCACTTAGCCATAAAACATCATTTGCAAATTACATTGAGTATACCCACATCTGTGTGGAAGCTTGAAGGTCTTCTATGATTTGCCATATCTAGTATAGTGTTTGGTAGAATCAAATGCAATCTATCTCTCACTGGGTACATGCACTTAATTCTATGAAAATCAAGGAGATTTGATCTGGAATAGACAGTTGTATGTTTATACACATTATGTATGCTCCAACATGTGTATCCAGAGAACATGTGTATCCAGAGAAAAACAATTTGGTATCTCCCAAAGGGACCACAATTCTCAAACTGGCTCCTGCCAAGTTCAAAACATCTGTGCACTGAATTGCCTATCTTTAGCCTATATCAGTGTTTAATTCTGGGAGTTGGTCCACACACTTTCAAGTTGCCAAGTCTGAACAACACTGCCCTCCCTATGCTGTCCCCTTGCTCCCTAAAACTGGATACTAAGTAGAATTTCTTTGATCCAAGGAACACAATACTTTGACCTTGTGTTAGCTATCCCTAATTTGACACTCTACAAACCCATTGGGTCTGCAACTCCCATAATTTCATTCAGTGTGGCCTCCTAGTAGCTGTATCTGCAATATTAGGAGGTATAGGTGCAACTGTTTTGGACATGTTCTCTGGCAATACTGGGTGTTGAAGTCCCAGCATATTTAAAAATTGCTGGTTGTTTGTTTCTCTTTTGTTTTTGTGTTTTTGCATCAGTGTTGGCTCCTGGCAACTGCCCAGACTAGCCCTTGAAGTTGTCTTGGCAAGGTTTTTGGAAATGGTTTGCCATTGCCTCCTTCCTAGGGCTGAGAGAGCATGACTGGCCAAGTCACCCAGCTTTGTGCCTAAGGTGGGACTAGAACTCACAGTCTCCTGCTTTCTAGTCCGGTGTTGGAAACACTAGACCAAATTGGCTCTTCAGGCAAGCCTTAAAAAAATGTAAACGGTAACCATCTTCTTATTCCCAAATTGTTTAAAGGGCAACTAATTCTCTGAAGTATTCTGGAAATGTGTCTAAGGAATGGGATTTACACTGAATTGTTATCCGTCTTAAAAGAAGAACAAGGGTTTTCAAAGTACCAGCCTCTGGCTTCATGCGCTCTGTACAATGAATTGTGTGAGAAAACACACTGGGAATGCCATAAAGCTTAGAGACAAGCTGAATGTTGGAAAAGCCTTGTGAGACCCAATGGCTACTTACATGGCTGCTGACAGTATAGCCAAACTAAATGGAACAGGTATTAAAAATAAAAGTACGACATTTCAAAGAGTAATATTTCATTAGCAAAAGAAGGACATCTGAAACCTACAGGCATATTTTCCGTGTTTCTGCTTCAAAGAAGGAATGAAGATCATTCCAGTAGGGAGAGCAGAAAGTAGCCAAAAGACCTAAAGCAATCAAGAGGGAACCTACTTTTTGACTGCATACCCAGACGTGTTTGCTGAGATTCTGGTAGAAGTTATTGGTTTATCATCAATCTTAAACAACAACAAACGACTAGAAAGCAAGGAGACAAGACAGGTAAAATTGAGCAAGTATAAATGTCTTCTGTCATTGCTAAGCAAGTACAGCTTTTTTCTCATGTGCCAGAGTGGGTAACCTGTGCCCCTTAGAAACCTGCGCCCATCACATCCTCTGTAACATTCCCCACATGTGATCCCAGGCAGTCCACTGATTGATAGGATAGAGGGGCCCATCTTCGCTGGGAGGAAAGGAGAATCCATGCAGCTTTCTTTTTTCCTCCAAGCAAAACAACTCCATATTTCTGCATTTTGAAGCTGCTGGCGAGCAACAAAACCACCATGTTTTTCTTAAAAGAAAAATATGTTAAAGCCTCATGGATTCATCTTCTCACTCTGGAAAACGGCCTACATTCATCATTCTACTATTTGCCCCTTTGCTGGTTTTCCTCAGTTCTTTAGGATTCTGTTATCTGTACCGCTATCATTGCCACTGTCATGATCATCCTCTACATCTTCATCATCCCCTAGTTCTTCAAAATATTTGTGGCACCCAGTAACAACTGTGGAAAGGACTTTCTACACGCATGGAGATGAATATGAGAAGACATCTCCACATGATTAGGGACCCTGCTTTATTAGCTCAGTTGTAAAATCAAGGGATGGGGCTGCAAAAAACGTCACAAGGAGGAGGTCCCTTACACACGGAGTGTACGGCTGCTTTCACCTTTCCAATTTGGAGTCCTATTAGTTCAGAAAGAAACACCTTAAAATGGTTATAGGCAGGACTCTTTGAATTACACAGTAGATTATGTTCTCCACGGTTTAAATCAATGGATGATTTACAGATTTGTGGAATCGATACAATTCAATTTAATGAAGTAAACTACTTAGATGCATTTCAAAAAGTTACCCTGCCTGCACTAAGCAGCTAGAATCTTTGGATATCTTTCTGTCTGGCTTCTTCCGGATCAATACTTGGAACTTGAAGGATGGTAGGCTTAAGGATACCACTCCTGATAAGGCAGCTTCGATTACGAATACTAAAAACACTGTTAGGATTAAATGAACAAGTGCCAACAATAAGACTCAAGCCATAGATACATAGCAGGCCCTGTTCCAACCTTTGATCTCTTTCTCACCTCCTGCATGTTATAACAAGCTGAGAGCCACTCACTTTGTGGATAGCACTTGTGCGTTGTTATCTTAATGGGTCAGTTTGCCCTCAGGCCCTTTGCTTTGGACCTTGTCAGATCTACCTCTCACACCTCCATAACCTCAAATACAGCCCATCTCCCTGCCTCTCTCTTTCCCTCCCTCCCTTCCTTCCTTCCTGACCAAGCACTCTGAGCAAGCCCTGAAGACTGGGTCTAGCTGCCATTTTAACAGCTTACAAACCTGTTCTAGGGCATTGTGGAAAATTTAGGTAATGGTGACAGGGAGACCTGACAAGCAGCAATATAGGAAAGGTTTCATCAGGACAGAAGGGGGTTCCAAGCCACTTTTGTTAGGTCTTTTTAAACCTGGATCCAACCCTCAGAGCTGTATTCCTGCAGGCTCTTCTGTTATAACTAAAACTGCTTCAGCTCTGCAGCTTTCATGGACATCAAGCTGCTTATCATAGGAACAAAGCGATCTTGGCACGGAGAATCATTCTTCACTTGGCTCATGTTATTAGTGACCTTTATACAGACCAATAACTCAGTCAGGCTTTTGAATTCAAGCTGCAGACAATGCAAGGATCTGTTGTATAAAATCCACCTTACTAATCACTGCATTGTTATTTTTATCAAACTATATAATGAATACTAGGCTGGTGTATAACCCTCTTTCTCTCTCCCTCCCAAATATTCACAGAGAAAACATACATCGGTACAGTCATGTTCCTTCTTCCATTCTGCCAGAGGACATTTTTTCTTCCCTGTGCATTAGTATCAGATGAGCATTGGATCACTACGTCTCCTGCAGGATCAAAATTTTCACCATTACCAAAACAGCAGCTGCACAACTCCCAGCACTGTCCATCACGCAAGTCAAAGTCATTCAGTGACTTAGGAAGAGGTTACACACTGCTGTACATATAAAAATGACAATTGCAGGAAAGGGTAAGTCAGCTCTGGGTATAACTTTACAGAGGACTGATTTCTCTTTCTGAAATAGACAGAAAGTAAGTCTGAATTCCCCTATAGATTTGCAGAAGATTGAAATGGTATCAACAGATTCACAGTAGCAGTAGCTTCCCAACTTCCCTTAGTTATACTACTGAAATGAAAGAAAACTGGAGGTCATCAAGAACAATTCTGAAACTCAGAATCAATCCTCAGAGATTGGAATATATTTTTTGCTTTAGGTTCCAGTCAACCATCCTCCAGATTCTAGGAGAAAATAAAACAGTTCCAATAAGACCATCATACTTTGTCTAGCTGAACAACTATCAGAGGACTCTGACTGGAGATACCTTCTATCTGGATTGTCAGCTCCAGGACTATTGAAAAATAAAGACATCTAAGGTCAGCAGCAGCTTTTAAAATGCACAGTTATCATCTAGATAGCTCCTATTCCCTGAAATTGACACTCCCTTGAATTACATGAGGAGTCTGATCTTTTGAAACTTAGAAATACCCTTAACATGGTACTTTTCACAGGACCTTTATAAAACCAGAAGAACCTTCTCATTATCACTATAGCCTTATGTTTGTGCTAGTAACATACGCATATTTTATGGAAATCTTCTCGCTCCCTTGTCCTCCAAATGTATTTTTGATGCAATGCAGATGATTCTCCTTCCCCCCTTTAACTTCCAACAACTCTCTCAAGTAGGTTAGGCTAAATAATATTAACTGGATTAAGATTATTAAATGAGCTTCATGGCTGAGTAGGGATTCGAACTCAGATTTCCATACTACTGATTTGACATTCTACCCGTGACACCACATTGGCTGTCAAGTATCCAGGGTATCTTTTTTGTTTTATTTTTTATTTAATTTTCAGTGCCCAAATTAGTTTAAAGATTCAAATATATGTGCATATTGATGGAAACCCCCCAAACACAGTGATGCTGGTTTGCTGAGACCTAGGGGAGTTTTAGACTTTATTCCGTTCTTATTTCGTGTGAACAAATTTTATGATGCAATACTGTGATCAGCTTTTTGTTTTTTAAAGAATTTAAAAAAACTACCAGGCTATGTAAAAATACTTTGAATAAACATAATCAGAAATGTGAATCCTGATCACATTTATTAGCATTGGATTCAAGCCTATGGTTATCTATAAAAGTGCTTTTTGGGGGGCGGGGGAGTAAAGTCACCCTGTCCATAACATAAAAAGTTCCTATGTAAAAATTCTACTGAATTATAGGAGCAAATTTGTTTTTGTTCCAACAAGTAGAACACAGTCTTTGCTCCTAAATCAATATGATGTGGTTTTGACTAATCATTACAAACTTCCTGATGACACAGGCTGCCTCAAACAGCAGACTCTTGAAAAGGTAGGGATTTTAAAGCAGAGGGTGAATGCACACTTTATAGGCTGATGCAGTAGCAGATTTCTTGTACTGCTAGAGGACTGGACTTTTGTTGCCCAGGTTCTGAAATAAATGTGGCTTCAGCCTCAATTCAATCCTCTACAAAATGAGTATTGCATTTATGCTGACCATTTAAAAAAAAATGACTGAACTGAAATTCATTCATAGATTGATGGATGGAATAAATTGATGTAGACACTGCCTGGCATTCAAAAAAGTTTGCCAAAAGACATGCAGTAAATCACAATAACAAAAGATAAATAATAATTATACATGATTTTACTTAGCAATTAAATAACCCCTTTTGAATATTTGAGCAGTTGGAAATATAGTTTTCAGTTTTCCTTCTAACAGCCTTGTAATGAAGGCAATCATTCATGCAAACTGCAGAGCACAAAGAGAACACAACATGAGAAGTAACTGTGCTTTGCTTAAGCTACTGAGTTTATGATCAAGATAAAATCTGGACCACAGACTTCTGAAATCAGCCATCACAACCTACAGCTCATTGATCAGCATCTCTTTCTTTAGAACTTCACAAAGAAGTTTGGCACAAATGGAAATTTTCTTTATCCACACTGCAAGCTTACCATTATTTACCAAGATCTCCATGCAAAAGCTCCTGTGACCAGCTTACATTCCTCCTGCCACCCTTTGCAGCCCCTTCACACTTTCACCTTCCTAAGTGACTGCCCAATAAATCGTGATGAGCTGTTGGCTGCCCCCGTGGCTGACTCTTGACTGATTCTTGAAAACATTTTATCTCACACCTCCAAGTTAGCAACTCTGTCGCCAGATCTTAACACTTGCCCCCAATTTGCTAGCATGCACTATCTCCAAATGGATAATGACTTATCTCTAGAAGCTTCTGCGGATCGAAATGACGACGACGAAATTGTGAAGTCAGAGCCTCAGTCACAAGTGGGAACGAAGGAAATGTCTCTGTTGTTCCCCTGTAACCAGAGACAACTTTGTCCCTAAGAGAAAAGCTGCCTGAATGTACCATCGTAGTTCGGCAGAAAATCGGACTGGAAAGGGAAGGAGGTGACAACATGCCATGAATTTAGTAGGATCACTTCCCACTGCCTGGTTCTATTTGCTTGATCATAACATACTTATCTTTTTTACAAGAAAGAAAGAAAGAAATCTGCCGACTTTCAGCTCGTGCAACTTGGCAGTACATAATTTTGGACAGCACAGCATGTTTTCCCTCCGCCTTTTTTTCACAAGGCCGTTGGTTACGAACAGTTCCTAACAAGTATCTGCTATAACATGGTTGCTGGCTGTGGCAGAAAGCATTTATATTAACCTCTTAACAAAACAAGCCCTTCAACGTCCTCAGTTCTCAGGGAATTAAAGACATGCTATTATCGTCTCCACTACCATTCCTCTGATGTCAAGATTTCAAGATAACAAAGACCGTCCAGGTCCTGTCTACTGATGGGCTTACAGACAATCAGTTCCTACACTCTTAATCCTCAAACTAGGTTGTGATAAAGTGCATAGCGTCATCAGTGTTTTTTTCCCTTTAAAGATTTGTTTATTCAAAAATATATTTCTATAAAGTTAAATGATAAAATGTAAGTTGATTTGATATAAATTCCTTTCATGCACATAAAATAAAACGGTGACATAAATTCCATTGTATAACATCTTTCGTCCTTTTTAATTTACAAGTAAGTTTCTTATCCAACTGTGACTGTCTTGACTAGTCTTCCAGTCTGACTTACAGTTTTTAAAAATGTCTATTGGGTATTTTTAATTTAGTTATCTAGTTTTGGATATGCCACCAATTATCGAGGGG
The DNA here is from genome assembly GCF_059951505.1 of Python bivittatus. Taxonomy (NCBI): domain Eukaryota; kingdom Metazoa; phylum Chordata; class Lepidosauria; order Squamata; family Pythonidae; genus Python; species Python bivittatus. The sequence goes on along the minus strand of NW_028277086.1, from coordinate 18,030,812 downwards.
CACCATTGTGCTATGGATACCTCTCTTGGTGCCCTCTAGGCTCTCTGGCATGCTTGACTTTAAATTTTTTTTTTTAGGAAAAAAACATTCCTTTAGTTTAAAAACATAATATATGAGAAATTAGCAAGCTGCAAAGCAAAGTACTAGCCTCCATCCTGATCCTTGTTTCCAAGAAGGCCTATGTGTGAATCCCACCAAGGTCACACAAAAATGCAATTCCCAAAGACAAGATCAGTTGGAAATTAGGGGGATTATAGCTTGCCATATTTGGAGGTTACCAGGTTGAGACAAGGTGGGGTAAAGGAAAATCAGTCCCTTGAAATGAAAAAAGAAACTGGTCTCATGTGCACAAGGCCAGAAGCTTTGGGTGTCTCAGAATCCCAAGAGGTCTGACTGAGGAGGATGCAACACTGGGTCTCATCGTGCTCCTCATGTGATTGTTAAAGAAAACAGGAAAAAAAGCTTCTGCTTTGGTAGTAGAAGTATTTTTTTCAAAAGGGGATGACAAAGAGAGATTTCTCTGTTGTGGCACCTCAGCTTTGGGATAGACTCCCCCTGGTGAGCAGGCAAGCATGGACCTTCTCTACTTTTTGATGACCTAGCCCTCAAGATCTGAGTCCACAGCTTCCCTAAGGCTTCTCTCCCTTGTGCCTTTCTATCCCTATTACAACGATTATTGTTACTGGTTTTAACTTCTTATTTATCCTGTTTGGTTTCCTTTATCCTGCTTTTTGATGGATTCTAAATAGACAGCAGATGGGTCCTGCATATTTTAAATAAAGATCAGGATTTGCCAGGAGAAAGAGAAACTCAGAGCAATGAGGGTGGAACTACCACTCAATCAGATCAGTATTCCCTATTTTGGGATTGCTTTTGATGGAGTGTGATCTAAGTTTGTTATGGATCAATAAATAATTGCCAGGGCTTTTCACTGTGCTCGATAAGAATATGAGCAGGGATAGCTAGTCTCCCTTCCCAGGTTACTGTTTTATGGCAGGGTAACCAGGGTTATGAGGAGCCACATCTAGAGAAATGCTCTCTATCATTCAATTATAAATAAAAATAAATGATTACTGCCCTCTCCTATTTCTAGGACAGAAGATAAAATAATTCCCTCGAAGCAGTTTTGTAAGAATGGGATGAAAATAAGCCACTGGCCTCTTGAGTTTGCTCCTAATCAAACTGAAAGTGTGCCTTAACAAAAACTCCTCATTACAAAATTGGGATTTGATTTAAAGGAATCCCTTCAAACTGCTTTAGCTTTTGGGCTGGATCGTGTTCTCAAAACTCTGCCTTGATTCCCATGGATACTGTGTGCATTTAAAAAGAAATCAGGCGAGGGGGTGGAGGAAGGATGCATAACTGATATGGTGATTGATGAGCAAAGCAAGGGAAGATGGAAGTCAAGGTCAATAGCTTGGCTTCTGAAGCAGGTGCACACGACACTGACATGCAGATAATCACTTTGCAGAGGAACTCATACTACACAAAATCAGTCATGCAGGTGACATGCAAAGTCATAAAGTCTGGATTTATGTGCAGTCTGCCTCCAGAACAGTGTTTCTTAACCTTGGCAACTTGAAGATGTGTGGACTTCAACTCCCAGAATTCCCCAGCCAGCTGGCTGGGGAATTCTGGGAGTTGAAGTCCCACATCTTCAAGTTGCCAAGGTTAAGAAACTCTGCTCTAGAATATTCACTGGGAAACCTGCTGAAATCAAGGCTTAGACTTCAGCAGTCACAAAACTTTAGCCCAACTGTGCATTCTTATCAACACATTTTTACTAGAAACATATGTTTATGATATAGGTTTCAAACAATGAGATATATATAAAATAAACACACCCCTCAAAACCATGCTTTGGTTGACAAATGACATGACAAAAAGAATTCCTGAAATGGCTTTCTTCAGCGTAGCAGCTTCATGAGTTATCAGTTTAATGATTTGATTTGCAGAGGGCCCATGACCAAAGTCCCTCGGTGGCTGTACCCAAATGCCCCAAATCTAATTAGAATGAAAATGATATAAAATATAAAAAAGACATATAAATATCTAACTGTAGAAAATTAGTGGACTCTATTTCCCATCATCCACTGCCAACACATTTCTGATATAAAGGATGTCATCTTTTAATGGATCAGTGAAAGGCAAAGACGCATCTCCACAGCACAAACAAGTCGGAAAGGGCCAGGGGGGAAAAGTTGTCCAGGATGATACACCCAACAGTAGCCATTAGCTCTGACAGCTAAATCAAATCTCTGCATCCAGTCGAGCCTGTCATACTTGCTTGTACATTTCTCCAGAGGTATCTGTCTGGCCACTACTGGAAACAGAACACTGGATGGGGAGGTTGCTGCTTTGATTCAGTGAAGCCTTGTGAAAGTTCCTCACAGTCCAGTCCTGTTCTACATTTCTTCTCAGAAATAATCCCTGTTGAGCTGATGATGACATGCAGTGTGTTTGCCATTTCCCATAATGCACGTTGCATCTTGTCTCCTGGAAACCATTTGTGGTCTATCTGCCCCAAGAATCTGCAACCAGGATTGGTCTTAACCTTCTTCTTTTTAATTGCCTGGGGATAAGTGAACCCCTCCACATGTTTATTTTCAGCATTCATTATACATCCAGGCAAATTTTGTACCTTGATCACTTCCATTCCCTTGTTCCAGATCACAAGGTTGCTTTGCACATGACACTTTCTTTTATATATTTAATACAATTGATTTAAAAATAACAATAAATGCATGTATAACCACCTGGATATACAAGTAGTCCTTGTTTAGCGACCACAATTGGGACTGGCAACTCAGCTGTTAAGCGAAGTGGTCATTAAGTGAAATTGCAACTATGCTTATGATTTTACTTCAGCTTTCCTTTGCTTTACAGACCTACAAAGGTTATAAATGCAAGGACAAGCCACAAAGTTACTTTTTCATCACTGTAGTAATTGTAAACAGTCACTGCATGAGGCAGTCGTTAAATGAGGACTACCTGTATGTCTGGCAAATGCATGGGTGTATATTTTGATATCAACCCATTCTTTGCAATATGCATAACATTTAATTAAGTCGATTTATGTACACACCAGGCATCAGATTGTGCACAACTTTTGAGGTGTAACTATTACCCTAAAATTAAATTACTAATCTGCAAGATAGCTCAGGCCTGAGCAGTGAACACCGTGTAACAATGAATACATTGCACATTTTCTTAGAAATATCTACTTTGATAGGCTAGTAACAGACTTGGGTATCTGATACACAAAATTATACAGTAGTGCTGGAACATTTAAGTATATTTCCCTTAGTGTCTTGTTATCTCATCCCAGAACCCTTAAGGCAAATGGCTTAACTTCTCCCAAGTGGGCAGAACAACTTCTTCTCCTTCTCCCTCTCCCTCTCCTCCTTCTTTTTCCATTTATTTGGAACAGCTACAGTAGTGAAATTTAAACTCAGGTAGCCAATACGCTTCAGTATACATGTCACTGCTAACCCCTTGGAAAATATGTTCCAAAATGGCTATGCAACTTATGATTAAAACAGAGCTAACACTGGAAAGTAATCTGAAGTGAACAGGCCAGCTAAATGTTGCTGGGAGAATGTTTTTTCTCAGCTTGACATATGAATCCTGCAGCTGAAATCCAAGCCTAAGAGTGGAAAAGGGGCGGAGGAAGTATAGAAGGGTATCTAATTCCTATTTATTCAGTTTTTCAGAACACTAATACCCAGCTGGAAAGGGTTTGTTTGTTCATTTGTTTTTAATCAAATCTCGTTAATGGCATCCATATGCAATTAGAACTGGCAAAATGGCCACTTTCTCCCCCCACCCAACAAGAATGTCCTAGCATGGTTCCTTCTACCAGCACCTCTTTTGCAGCAGAGCTGAGCCTCAATGATGCTGCCAAGAAAGCTGGCATCAAATTTCAGCCCTGGACATGTTGAGATCAGAGCATTATTGCAGAACAGAAGCCATCTAAAAACAGATTCAACCAGAATTTCAACCCTTCTGCAGCATACACCAATTCTGGAAGTACTGAAATATCCTTTATGCCAAAACCACCAAAGCCTATTCAGAGACTTCACCTAGGCAGTAAAGTCCAAATTGTAATTGCAACCTTGTACACATCATCATGTTAAGTCTCACACAGCTTGGCAAGATCGAGGACACAAAAACTACACAGATTTCCATAACCTTTAATGAACACCTGGGATAAATACAGAATCTTGGACACTGTAAGAAGAATTTCCCACCTTCATTGATGGTGAGTTAATTAACACTGAGTCTCTTTGAGTGCTTTGAAATGCTTCTTCCCAGATTTCTATCCGTCTGGACCAAGTTGCCATTTATGCAATAAACTATCAGTTGATTCACCTGCTGTTATCCCTTGATTGTTTATTACTATGTCCTCACCAATTCCTTTTCCAGCCTCCCTACTACATCTCACACATCAGTTGCAGACCCATCTTGATGCCACTCAAATGGTTGGACTATAAGCATCAGAACTGCCAGCCAACATAGTGGTGGCTGGGCATTCTGGAGGTTGTTGTCCCAATACATCTAATGATTAGCAGGTTGGTTCAAAATGCTAAATACTATCTCTACATGTGTTTGTGGACAAAATTGGGCAGGCCAATCTTATTATCATCATCGTTTTTTAATGTGTAGACTACAGTTACCTATGAGGTCATCTGACAAAGAACAGAAATGAAATGCACGTCAAGCAAACAGGCAATCACAGAATTCAGCAATGTTATTTCCCCCCCAAAAGCACTGCCAGAAACCATATCCTCAAGACTGGAGCTGAAATAACAATAGAGGCAGGGCTGTGATGCAAAAATTTAGAACTACCTCTATCTGCTACACTAATACCCAGGGCAATGCAGCCCTACATTTCGGGAGATACAAAGGCAGGTTAGAATCTTGTTCAGTAGCTGAGCGTGTTTCCTTTATTCTAGACCTGTGATGAGTTAATCTAGACTGATTGGTATCCAGGGGCAAGTATTCAGTTCACTGGCTGAAAGCACCATCATGTGATAATTAGCTAGCAAATTTCTAAGTATAAACAAAACAACTTGCCTCCTATCACAGGCACATCACCAAATTGCAGAAATCATCCAGCCTTGGAGTGAATGGTATGATTTTCCCACATTCTTACAGCATAGTATATCTGCCTATATAATTTTGTTTATTCTAAATAATCTTAATTTTAGTTTCTGTAGGCCACTGGTTTGGAACTATAGCAATCATTTTACAAGATTTACCATGCTGTTCTTACGCATGGACTTTGTTCCTATTCCTCAAGTATGTATTTCTGCTATAACTTTGTAGTGATACCCAACAGACTATATTGACTAAAAGCCAAATGGTAAGTATTCTGGAAATGAACTGCTATCCCACTTCTGTATTTCAGTGGAATACTAGAAGAAGCACAACTTGCAATATATTTGCTAAACCTGAGTACTGAAAAATAGGTGGTTATAATATAGTGAAATTGATGGTATTTGACTAAGTTAGAACGTTCACATTGATTTGGAAAATTTATCCAACACTACTTGGATATCCAAATCAGTTTAGAACAAATCTCTGATTGGACCAGCTTTGATTCATATTGATTATGGCCATTTAAACATAAGTGTGGAAGCCATCCAGATCTGTCTGAATTGATTCAGAATCATTTGATCTGAACTGGTCTGCATCAATTCAGAAGGCTAAATAATCACTCAGGCCTAGGATGAATTTTATGAGAATGCAAGCATTTCCTTCAAGCAACTTTGTACTAGTTATAATGTTTTGCTGGGTTCAATTTAGCACACATTCCCACTACCAGGACTATTTAGTAGCCCTTTGCTCTTCCAAGGAATACCTGTAGGGACAGAGACCTGTTTGGAATTTCCATCACCCTTATTCACTCTTGCATTCTTTGGTAGAAGCCATTATAATTAAAGGGGCAGAAAACTAATGTATACTTGCAACATACATAATTAAAGAGTCACTTCTGCTTCCTCATACCTGTGGCAAGTCCTTCTAAATCCTTCCTTGAACCAGTACTCCTTGCTACATTGTCATTATAGAAAAATGCCTCCAGTCATGCTATTTATATGTATGTTATATCCTTCAGTTCCTCCTCCAAGATCTCAAGATATCACATAGTACTCTCGTCTCCAATTTAATCCTCACAAAAACCATGTAAGGCAGGTGAGGCTCAAATTCTCCCAGTAAGATTCATTATGAAGTTGGATTGAACCAGGGTCTCTCCAGTTTTAATCCAATAACCCAGCAGTGGGCAACTTGTGGTACTCTTGATGTCACTGAAATGTAAACTCATCATTCCCTACTTCTAGGCTTGCTAGAAGTTGGACATTCAATACCATTCATTCCCCACCCTTGTTGTAAGCCTGTGTAGACCTTTGGTGACCTAGGAATGCAAACAAGCATCTCTCTGTAACACAGTTGTCCTTTTTGCAGGATCATGAGGCTATCTTCCACAGTCACAGCTTTTTAAATATGCTACTGACAGGTGTTATGATCATGTTCTAAAGCACCTTTCAGAAGTTGAATCCACAGTGCCCTTCTAACCATATACAAAGAAGAGAAGAATATACAGCACTTTTATTTGCATACTATAGCTACTAGAATCAACAATGCTAACAGATTTGGTCACTGACTCACACATGGGTCATAGCGAATGAAAATCAGTTTCCGGTGGATCCATCAATATTAATGAGTTAAAGATGTTAAAGAGCATTAACAAATTATGAAATCATACATTTGTAATTCCTCCCATCCTGATGCCCTTCTGACCACTTGGACAGCAACCCTTATCTTTCAACCAGCAAGGCAAGTCTGGAACCTATTAAGCTGGGGATGGCTCAATGACCCACATATTTTATACAGCATGACTAAAGTACATCAAACTCTTAAGCCTCTCTAGATGAACCTCATCTTTTACAGCTGGCAACTGTATGTAAACTCCAGCAGCATTATTAAAAGAGCCATGCCATCTTTTCAGGCAGATTTTAAAATAATTGCCTACTAATTCAAACAGCAACATATGATTTTAGCCAGTGGAACATATCTCATGTGTTTAGGACTGAATTTCATCAACAATGACTTTAGCTATACTGCAGGTACTGAAGCATAACAGCACCTGGAAGAATAAAGCAATAAACAAGCTGTGCCTCTTGGGAAACATGTTTTTGACAAACCAAGTGATTGTTATCATTCACCAAACCAACTGGTTCTCCCTAAGTTTAATTGGTAAAGGAATGGAACAATTGCCCCAAGTGACACCCATGGAGAGACCTCATCAATAGTTGATGTTTGATAGTATTGATAAAAAGCAGGGCTTTTTATCCAAGGCAGTAACATTAACCAGTTAAAGTAAAATTCCAATAATTATTCCAGGGTTCTTTCCCCTTCATAGTCCCATTAAGTGGGTCATTGACATCACTGGGTGAAAAGCCATATAGAAAAAGATACAGAATGGTAAAAATGCAGTGAAAAGGAAGTTGGGGGAGGGTGGAAAAATGAACGTTCTGACCATAGGCAGGGGTTTCTGTGGAGGGTGGGGGACAAAAGGCAAGATGGTGGGTGCAACTGCACAATCAAAGCCTTTGTATGTGCACCCATCTGTGGACATCCTTGCCTAGGCCTCCCAGAGTTATAAAAAGACTCTATAGTTGGTACATTCCAACCTTGATGTCTACCAGATGTGTGGCCTTCAACTCCCAGGATTCCTAACTGATATTCCCTATCAAGAATCCCATACATTTGGAATTGGTTGGTTAAGGCTGCACTATTCACTATCACCAACTCCTTTGCGAACTTTTCTATTTTGGAGAGAAGGAAACATGGTAAGTATGGAGCTGCAGACTTCCCCCATTTCACTAAGAAAAAATTATCCTTAAATACCTGTGATCTTTTTCATATTTATTTTCTTGTAGTGTTGTGGAACCAGCCAAACTAAAGCCCTGGCTTTCAGTACACCCCCAGAACTGGGCTGACTGCAAACATCCAAAGGACTACAAGATGGCAACAAGAGATACCGAAAACTGTACCTTCTTGCTACCATCCACAGACCATCTGATTTTTCTTTTCAGCCCAGAGCTGATAGCCTATTGAAGGCCAGTGACCTTTAGTCATCTTCCAACTATATTCTGTGGATGCTTCTGAGCCCCATGGGGACACAGAGACATTTTTTATGGAGTAAAGATGGAAAAGTATGGAAGCTAAGGTTTTGCATCATTTCTTGTCATCTGGGAAAAGAAGTAAAGACACTCCATTGCCACCATTTGATTGGGAGGAATCTCATAAAAAGCACGAGATAGTCCTATAAAAATGTCAAGAAAAGGAGGAAGTTGACCCAATGGAATGGTAAGAAGTAGCTGAGAGACCTGGGTTAAGAAAAAAGGAAAGTTTCTATGTATGCATGTTTGAGTGTGGATATCAAAGAGGTATCCGTAGCATGTGTTTAGAGAAGGATACCTGAATGAGAGAAAGACTTCTGCATTCAAAAAGATGGTCTTTTTTGAGGCTCAAATCTCATGCCTATTGTGCAATCAAGATCTTGGGCAACTTCTTTACCAATCTGCCTTTCTGTGAAATAGGTTTTTGCTGAAGTGGGAAAATGGTTGGATTCAAAGATGTTGGTTTGTATCTTGAGGCTCTGCTCTTGTTTCTGGCATATATCCAGGTTCCTATACAAATGACTTGATTTGACAAATAGTTTGACAAGTTTTTCCTTCTATGAAATGGGTGCTTTATACCAGGCCACACCCACCATAGCAACACTGATAGCACTTGCTTACAATTCCAAACGTGCCAGAATGGCTAGGGAATTTTATAGTGTGGAAGGGAGATTATTTTCTCTCACTGTTGTAAAGACCAGTCTCCCATGGTGGTCACCAGTACCATTTTTGATAATGAATTCCATACCTGGACATCTTTAAATGGAGGTTTGATAAATTCATAACCACTCATCACAGTGGCTACAGATTATCCCCAGTGGTGGAGACAGTGCATCTCTCACATATAAATGAACACAAGCAAAAGTTGCATTATGAGGGAACTGGACTACGTGACCGCTAAGACCCATTCAAGTATGATTCTGTAAAAATAGCAATTAACCTAACTGATGTACTTTCTTTTAATACCTGAGCAAAAGCTGTTGCTGCTGATTGTCCTTGCAGACCCTCCAGATGAGCTTAAAGGATTGAATTCTTTGCTCTCCTCCTCAGAAAAAGGGGATTCAGATGCTGGAGACACCTTCTGGTAATGGAAGTGCTGCTGGGGGAGATGAGGCCGAAGGACCAGGCGAGGAATGCGGCTGCGGCAAAACTCCTTGTCCTGCATCTTGTGCTCCTTCTAAAGGGAAAAGAAAGTTGTGTCACTCTCAGTTATGACGTTACCTAGTTGAGTAATGAAACTTCTGCAATCTAATAACCAAATTCAGAGAACATCAAGAACTCCACAGTTCATATCTGAGCTACAGATATGCCCTTCTATTGAAAGATATGTCAGTCTCTGCTCTCTCCCAGACCCACTACACCCAATTCCTAACAAACAGTGTGACATCAGCAGAATGGCTGTCATCATATATTAACCATGACAATGAAAGCTTGTGCAATTAGCATTCCTGTTGAAAAGTGAACAATTTGGTTTGGGGCCAATGAGTGGGATGTCCTTTTGTATGCATAAATGTACGTTTAGATTACATTCTGAATGCACATTCAAAACTATTGAAATCAGTGGTGGTGCTTTCGTTAGATCCAGAGAAGGCCTTTGATAGGGTGCAGTGGAAATTTTTGAAATAAATCTTGCCTAAGTGCAGATTTTCTCCTTGCTTTAATTGGATTAATACACTGTACTCTTATTTCCTTTGCTAGGGTTATTACAAATGGTATCATTTCTTCATCTATCAAGATATTTCATAACTTGAAAAAGATCTCCTTTATCTCCTCTGATTTGTAATGCTGAAACCACCAGCCTGTTATCAGCCAAATGCAGGATACCTTCAGTACGACAGTGCTTGAGTTGAACACAAATTATTACTGTATGCTGATACTATATTACGCCTTACTGATAACTACCTATTTTTCTACACCAATCTGTACTGATGTTCTGCAACAGTTTGACAATTTATCAGATTAGTCAGTTAACTGAAGTCCCATATACTACCTATAGATTCTAATATTTCTATGACAATTTGTATCTTGTTTTGTTATATTGTGAACAGCTCAGAGTTGAAGTTGGGCTGCACCCAAATATATATAAATAAATAAATAAATTTGGTGCAGAAATGTATTTTTTACCCTTATTCCCATGACTAACTTGTATTCCTGAATAATCCCAGTTTGAAAATTACAGGTATGGAAGTTGTGGTCAGCCAGGGGTATTGATACTTCAGATCAGCTTATCACCAATTGAGTTTTTAAAGCATCTGAATTATTGCAGATGGATTTTGGATTGCTTAAAATCACAAATGGCTTCTCATCTTCAGTTAAGCTATGTTGTTTTCACAATTGGTTCAAGATGTACTGGATAAAATTCCACATTACAATCAATATTGCAACATGTTTTGGATATACATTCTATAGTGTTTTTTTTTAATACACAGAGTATTGCTAAGGTGAGTACTAGTTATTTGCAAGAACTTTGGAATAAACAGCTGCAATATTCTATATAAACAGATTCACTTGTAATGGCCTTAAAGATTATTTAGTATGCTTCTTTTGAAAATGAGACTCATTTACCATTTTTTTTTTTTCATATTTACTGGACAACCCAGAGAATGTTTAAAAAGGGTTGGTTGACAGTATCGTTTGGGTAGAAGTGTAAATTGGGTAAGAATACACTTATTCATTGATTAGGCTTGTCCCATTATGATCCCATTTTGGTTTAATAAATGTACTGCTAGAATAAATGCCCCAAACTTGGAATTTATCAATGTATGAAGAATTATGGATTTATCAAGCACGGGGGCAGGGGGAGCAAAGAAGCCCAGTTTGGAAAGCCAGTGTGACTCCACATTCACTATCTTGGATCATCAATATATGTCTGCTTTCAGTTTATCAACTTGTCTCTATCAATGTAACCGAATGACCAATCAATATTATTCTGGGTGGTCAAGGTTTACTGATGTGTTTAAAAATTAGGCTGAATGATTTCCTATATGTGACATAATGTATTTGTCTTGTTTTCTTTTTCTCCTTTCTGTTGCTTGTAATAGTGTGTGTTTCCTTTCTTCTTTTGTAAATTACAGCAGTACTGTACAATTATTTCGTTCAAAAAAAGGAAAAGTCTGTGGCTCAGTAGCAGAATCAGGTTTTCCATCCATAAAAGCCACTTTCAATCCTTGAACATCTCCAGACATCTCTGAAATAATGGAAATGCAGCTAAATCAGCCTTTCCCAATGTGGTACACCACAGACCATTCCCTAGCCAATACAATTGAAGTAGAAGTCCAACACTGACAGAGACCAACACATCTGGGGAGCACCACATTTTTAGATAAGGCAGTATTAGATGTTCCCATGACAGGCCAAAACTAGAAACAGAATTATTTAATAATATATCATAGTAATCTGGTATGTAAATCTCCTTTGATCTGAGCTTGGCTCCTGCTGACTACATGGACATGTCCAAGCTTTTTTCTTGATAGAGTACAGAAGTGATTTACCATGGCTTTCAAGATGTTTCATCATCTTTTCATCTTCCCCACTTAGCCCCCAGCCCTAGGATTTCCTGTTTCCCACCTGATCCAGTTTAGCATTTTCAAGATCAGGCAAGACTGACCTGCTGTTTCCCCCTACCAAATAGAACTGATTTGTGGTGTATATTAAGCCATTCATTCCATTAGTGAGTTTGGCACTGGACCACTGGATACCTAAAAAGATGAAATCAGAATTGCTAAATATGACAAACTTGCATAGAATGGAGCTTCAGGAACATTTTTATTATATTAGTTAAGAGTACACAAGCTGGAACACAGGGGCTGCATGTGGTTCAGAGCTTCTCTAGAAGTTACCACCAAATTTTAATGTGACAGAATTAATAATAAACTTTCTGTAATCTTAGTCTTTATTTCATCAATAAATCATTCATTTATCCATCATTTAATTTATCAATCAATCATTATCATATGGTTACTATAATATCATTATCATCAATCATTCATTTATATTTCATTAAATCAAGTGTAATTTCTGCCTAATTTGGGGAGGGGGGCCTTTGGCACATAAAGCCAAGGGAAGCCCCTGAGTCTACTGAGTTATGAATGTCTGATAGAGGTCCACCCATGAGGAGGTTTCTGCTGGAGACTTGGCTTCCAGTTGAATGTTAGTCTTTGAGCATAGAAGCTAATATATTGTCCAAAAAGCCCTTAGGGTTTATACAGGATCTGTTCAATCTACTGTTAGCTCTTTTGCAGTAAATCCACCCACCTTGGAAAACAAGAAAGCAGATTATGTTGATTGTTAATGGATCAGTTTGTTCTCTTGGGGAAGGGAATCTATTTAGAAATGAACCCCAGTGTCAGAGGCAAAGAACAAAGAGATCGTAACCTTTGAAAACGGACTGTGTCCTAGATGAGGGATTCAGAGGCCTAGCATCACCACGGAAGAACAGTAATGAATTTATTCTGTTAAAACTAGATCAGCTGGAAAGGGACTCAAAAGGCAATTATCAGAGTCCTCCTCTGTCTCTTCACCACCACTCTCGTCCCCATAAGCCCAGGGGACTCAGCCACATGGGGAAAGGGGTGGGAGACAATCCAGCTCTCAGCTGATGTAATTGTTGAGCTTGAATCCTCCACCCCCCCCCCTTTTCTGAGCTTTGGGCTGACGTTATTTTATTTTTGAGCTTGATCCCACCCACCCATTCTAGAGACAGATCCGCAGCAGAGGCAGAGCCACGGAAAATGATGTCAGCCTCCTTCAGGGGTGGGTGAGACATGCTTATCTTCAGCTGGGGAGGGGTCAGGTTCAGAGTCTACCCATGGGGGTTCCTTCACCCCCATCCCTGCCCCCCGCGTACCCAACCTCCATCTCCAGCCAGCCCATGCCATCTCCCATCGCGCGGGTGGGGATGTCAAGCACGATCGGGAGTGACGGCCGCTCCCCCGCCCTCCCCGGCTTTTAATGCCGCTTCTCGAAGGCATTTTGCGTGGCCGGAGGCTGGGTGGGGAGATGCAGAGATCTTCTCCGCCTTGTGTCGGGACGCGTATCCACGCATTTACCCGCTCGAAAGGAAGCATGCACGCACCCGTCGCGTGTGCACCTGGGCGCGAGCCCTGAGTAGCTGAGAGGTCCGCAGACAGACGGGCAAGTTGGAACTGAGATCTGGCTACACCTGGTTTCCCCTCTCCCTGCAATGCCCCCATTTTGGGCTGCCCCCACCTGCCCCCCCCCCGTCGCCCTCTCACCTTGCAGCTTTCCCTGAGGGGCCCCATCCCGCCTGGCCCCGGCGGAGACAGTCAGCTGGGTTGCCGCGGAAGGATGGAGAGGTGGCCGCCGAGGTCTGGCGTCGCGGGGAGAGAAGCGGGTCGCTGCCAGTGCCGCAGCCGCTCCCACCGCCCGCCGCCTGTGCTGGCGCTCCGCAGCCTCAGCGCCGGCCAGCCCCGCCTTTGTCGTCCGCTCGCCCCGCCCTGACACGTGGAGAGGCCGCCGCCGCTGGCTGTCGGCTCGCGTCGGGTGGCGGATGGAGGGGGGCTGTCTCCGTCGAGCCTCCTGCGACCGCTGCCGCTGGCGGAGCGAGGCGGGCGTCGTGCTAGCCGCCTATTGACGCGGCGCCGTCTGAGATCAAACGGGGCGGGGGGGGGGAATGCGCAGGGAAGGTTTGGGAGGCGGGGCGGGGATTGGTCCTCGGTCTGGGAAGCCGGTGTACAACCCGCTCTGCTTGCGCTACCCCTGAAGAAACAGGCGCCAGGTGTGCAGAGCGGGACTGGGGAAGGCTGCCCCTAATTTTCTCTGCCTCCCCCCCCCCCGCTTTAAATCCGACCGTTCTGTGCTGCCCTCCCCCCTTTTAGGCTGGCTTCATGCGCCTTCTCGGCAGGTGAGAACCGCTCGGGCCGGCAGGGGTGTCCGCAGGAAGGGGATGGGGATCACGTAATATGCCACACACATTGAAAAGGGGCGGGGCTGGTTGTGACCGCCGTCAGGAACGTTTTGACAACCCCCTTCCCCAGAGACCCTCGGGGGCTGGGAAACGAAGCCGGGTAAGGCTTGGTTAACACTTGGAGAAGAGACCCCAGGCGGCAAGCTACACGGGGAAGTTGCAGATCACCCTAGAAGCAGGTAAGGGCTAAACACGTCAGGAAGTCTGCCAAGAAAACTGCACAGTTGTGTCCATGGAGTCCGTGGTAATCTTGCCACGAAGGAGTGCTTACTTATTTATATATGTCTAGTTTGGGGGTGCTCACGGCCCCAGCATGACCACTTGTGGCCCTGAGCATCTTCGACTGATTGATCAACTGAAGTTTTCCCTTGTCAGGGACAGGCTGGCTGCCACGTTCTGTCCGGTGGCTATCTCTGGATCACTGTAATGCATTATGCACAGAATACTCCTTGAAAACAGTTCAGAAGCCCCAACTTAGTACAGAGCAAAATGGTGTTAAAATTGTGCCTGATTTCTTTTAGCAGAGCCACATTTCCTCCGTTTTGAGGGTTCCAGAGACAATGCTGGTCTTGAACATAAGCTGGAAGGTAAAATGTAGAATCTGTAAAATGTCTTTGTTCTTTCTCTCTTTCCTGAAGGATCTGGCTGCTAGGTCCTGTCATAATCTCAAAGCAGTGGGATTTACATTTGCAAGTGAGAAGTTGTTGACTGACAAACTGGAGAAACAGTAGTGTTCACAGTTGTTCTACCATTCTGCTATGTAAATAGACTGAATCTATTTTTCTTTCAACTTTATAAAGCCTTTCTTAATCCTTAACATTTCAGTCAAAAGTTTTGAAAAAGACCTTGCACCTTCTCTTTTAATTTTAAAACAAAAGTGATGGGAATGCTATAAAGCAGTTATTATTTTCAGAGATACTCCTGGTTCTTGCATATATCTCAAAGACTTGAGTAGAAGATTCTGAGCATGATGAACTAAGAGTTTGACTTGGTACAAATATTCAAAAACTCTCACACTAGAAATACAGAATGCAGGTTTCTCTTATCCTGTCTGCAAGTTCCTGGCAAAGAAAGATATGAAAGGGACAGTGCCTACAGTTGGCATCTCCATGCAGTTTTACTGGTCACCTTGCATAATTTATTGCAGACCACAAGGATTTGAACTGAGAGGTCAATATATTGGGCAAAGTTATGAGTACCCTATTATTGTCTCTTCCTCAGATGTCTTTCCCTGAATTTTTTGGAGAAGAATAAACTTTTGGGACAGTTGGACAGAATTCGGTCTTCTAATAGAAGAGTAAGAGGTTGGGTTGTGACTAGAGTTGCAATACTGTTGATGGACCCCAGGAAAGACACTGGGATTTGAAATGATTTGGAAGAGTTGCATGGATCTTGCATGAGAACAGCCTCCCTCCACCCCCATCCATTAAAACAGGCCCTCTTTTTCCAGACTTCCTTGTGAGCCTGGGGGGGGGGGGAGTGCTGCTTTAAGAAATCCACTCATTAAATTGGTGGGACTCTTGATCATATTTTTCAGGCTCATAGAAAAGCTAAAAAGGGTTGACCTGTTTTAATGAATAGCAAAGAAGTGCTATGCTCATGTACGGTTGGAAGCACTTCTTACAAATCATTTTTGAACTCTGCGCATCCCTAATTGTGATAAATATCTGATTGGGTAATTAACATTGGTTTGATTGTTACTATTTAGCAGTGAAGGGTGTGTATAATAGGCCATCACTTCTGCAGACTGCTTGTCTCTAGTACCCTCTAATGGCTGTTCCAGATATGTGGCATTCCTTTTTCAGGAATAATATAGGCTTTGGCAGCAACTGAGTTGAATTATGGTGCCCCAATTTATTGACTTCTTTTTAATTTACCATGATGCCTCTTCATCTATTTTATGACTGAGTGTGAGATTTGTCTTAGGCATTCTGTACAGGGCCATATAAGAAGAAATCTAATAAAAGGGTCTCTTTAATTCCACAGGGAAACCTCCATCCTTTTCCCTGCCTTGCAATTGTAGCATGAGATAAAAGAAACCTAAGCATATAAACCCGGTTCCCTAGCTTGAATAATTTAGGCACATATCAGACATTTACAGTCTTTTCTTATTTAAGTTGTGCTGACAAACGGAATAGTTTACATTAATAAGTATGCCACAATGCCATTCCATCTCTCCCTGTGTATCGTTTATTTATTTAGATCAGTTCTCAACCTTGGCAGCTTTAAGATGTGTGGACTTCAGCTGCCAGAACTGATGTGTGGGCTTCAACTCCCAGAATTCCCCAGTCAGCATGCTGGCCGGGGAATTCTGGGAGTTGAAGTCCAAACATCTTCAAGCTGCCAAGGCTGAGAAACACTGATTTAGAATATCAACACCTCTTTCTGTAGCCCTCAGAGTTTCTCAGAGAACCTTGCAAGGTTTGTGTAGGGTTTATGTTTGAGCATGAGGAAGGGAAATGGCAAGGTGCCGATCTGGGGCCAGCTATTCAGGAAGCCATTCCTACCCTTATCCTTGACCTTCCCAATAATTTCCATGAAGGATCGCTAGGCAAAGGAGTGGGGTTGAGCAAGTGGCAATTTTCTTGTGAATCTCTGTTTTCTGTCCCAGATTTCATTGGTTCAGTGAGACAGCTAGAAGTGGACCTTGGGTCTGATGTCCAGGGCACTGCACCCTGCAGGGGGGAGGTCCAAATGACCACTCAAAGCGGGGTGGGGGTGAGGCTTTGGCAAGCAAGCCCAGCATCTAAGCCTAGCTGATGTGAGTGTGTTGGGTCGTCGTCGTCGTCATCATCATCATCATCATCATCATTCCTTTTTACTATTATTAAATATTATTAAACTATTAATAATAGAGATAAGTGGCTCAATATGCATTTGCAAATTGCCTTCTGTTATTTATTATTTTCACACTTTTAAAAAGTGAGCAATTTGCCACATATTCCCAATTAATAAACATGGTCATTTTAAAAAAGGGAGGGGGAGTGGCATAAGATCAGCAAGTCAAAGTGATAAAGCACTCAGTCTAGTAGCTCAGCTTACCTCTTGGAAGATAGTAGCTCCCCCAGGTCATAGAGTGGTTTCTGAATTTGGGTTTCCTGGATTTAAACTGTTGCATCATTTAGTTTTAACTGTTGATCACCTTGAATGCCCTGTGGGTAGAAATGTGGGCTATACCTTGAAGCTTTGAAAGAATTAACTAGGTTCTGCATAAACATATTCAATGAAGGGGGTCGTGCTCATCTTTGGTTATTGGATTCATAATGACCATCAATTTGCTCAAAAGCTGGGAAACATAACCATAAATCTGCTGTCCATTTTTAATGCATGGCCTTTGTTCCTTTCCTTTTGAACCTCTCTCTCCCTTGTTTTCCTACCATATATATCATTACATGTAAGCTTAAATGTAGGATAACCAGAAGGCCACTGTCGGTATCTGTACCTTCTAGAAGCAGGTGTTATGAGGAGATGCACGTTGTACATGGCACTAATCAAAATCAGAAGCAACATCATTGTAAAAGTCCCCAATCTGCTCATACATTTCTTATAAAAGAAGGGGAAAAAATGCTTTACTCACTGAGGAGATAACAACAGAATAAACCTATCTTGACTATTTTACATTTCTTTTGTTCACTGAACAAGTTAAGGGTTGGCTTGCATTGCTTCTGAATTAGTAATTTAATAAAATTATAGTTAATTGTGAAACAAATTTTAAATCTGTAGTCAATTTCCTGCCAGGTAGTATTCTTGCGCCTATTTTTAAAGCAAATCATAAAATATGAGTATGCACTGAATGGATCATTCCAAAGAACAGATTTGCTTGATGGTTGATTGGTTGGACTAGTGTAAGTCAAACATAGAAGATCCATCTTAAATGCACAGCTTGTATCTCACCAAATCCGAGGTAGCTCACCAGGGTCTTGATAAATTCCTCCTTCTCTTAGTGGTTTGTTTCAGATTCAGTAGATCTTTAGGATCCTTTAATGCAATCCCAGAAAACCATCTCAGTGGGAGCTCAAATTATTATTACTATCATCCTCATCCTCAGTAAGAAGTAAGATCATACGCACAGTTGTGGTTTCACTTAGCAACTCTTTCGCTTAATGACTGAGTTGCTGGTCCCAATTGTGGTCACTAAATGAGGACTGCCTGTAGAAACAATATGTGAAATGTCTGGTTTCCAGAGCTTTGCCACTGGATTTTCTGAATGCATACCCTTTTTTTTTTCTTTGTTCTTTTTTTGCAGCAGAACTGTTCCCTCTTCTTTGGCAGCCTGTTATCTGTTCACACTCCTCGTCCTTCTGCTGCTTCTGTGAGCGCTAATTTTATCTGAGGATTTCAAGCCAAATGCCCATTTTTAATTATCGGATGAATTAAAAACAACAACAATAATGCATTATTGTAAAAGGCATTATTAGTACAAACAAAGAGAAATGTGGTGGCCTGTTGTTGTGTTAAAGCAGCCTTCACCAAGCTGATACCCTCCAGATATTTTGAGGTATTCAGAGTCCCCATCTGGCTACATCTGATGCAGAGTGACAAAAAAAAAAAAAAGTCCAAAATGTGTACCTTTTTTTTTGCCCCCCCTCTTAAAGACATCTCAGTGCTACACAAACAGTAGACACAGTTCGGATACAGACTTGGTCTGTTTTGAACTGACTCATTAGATCAGTAAGACTTAAGCTGGGCAAGTTGCCTTTTATCTTGACCTGGATTTGTTGGATTTACTCACCTTTTGACATTTCAGTACCAAGGACAGAGTAGAAAACTCCCTAAGATTCTTTGAAGAGCCTTAGCATGTTGAAATGGTCTAATCTGAATGCCTGTCTGCTTTTTCTATAATAAAGGAGTAGCAAAATTGCATAGGTTTTATTCTATGTTGTGGTATAAATATAAATACCTTGCCTTTCTGCTATGCATTTAAGGTGATTTGTGTCACACAAAAATGAGTGTATAAACCAAGCAGTGCATTAAAAACAGCAATAAGCACAGATTCAAACAGCACAAACAGTAACAAATAACAGTTCAAATCTGAACGATGTAGTTGCAATACGGTGATTAAAAATATGACAAAAAAGGGGCAGGTTGATTTAATTCAAGATCTGAATGGGAACAGAATGTCCCTCTGGAACCATAAGTTTTTGCCAGCCACCTGCTTCTGTCCCAATAGCAGACTACTTAGATAATAGAGTTGAAGAAAATAAAAGAAAAAAAAATGCTGAAACAGAGCTATAAAGCAACATAGATTGAAAGTCTAACATTAAACTCAGCAAGAGCAGTGAGCATCCTGTGGCTCTCTAGAGCTTCTACTAATCTAACAACTCACAGCACTTTGTAATTTGCCATGTTGGGCTGTTGGAATTTGAAGCTAAGCAGCCTCTGGAGGGTCACAGGTTCTCAACTATGCGGTACAAGATTAATACTAAACTTGTACCATCCCCTTCACTAGATGAGCAGGGTGCACATCCATATGGATGCACTTTCGGATCTTCAGCAATTCTCAGATACAAAAAAATCTAAGGCAATCGAGAATGGTAAATAACAATCTTTGAGAGATGGGAGATGAAGCAGCAAGGATTACCTTCTGAATATATATGTCCTGTTATCTGGGAATGGTTTCAACCTGTTGGACCTGAGGAAGTGGACAGGGTCCTTAGGGCTGTGGGCTCAGCCACCTGCTCCTTAGATCCATGCTCCTCCTGGCTGGTTAAAGCAGCCTGGGGGGTGGGAGGAGTGTCATGTGAGTGGGTTCTAGTGATGGTTAATTCTTCCTTGAGTGAGGGGGTTGTTCCTTTGCTTCTTAAGGAGGCTTTGATTTGTCCCTCCTCAAGAAGCCATCGCTGGACCCCACTATGCTGGAAAATTTTCATCCAGTATCTAACCTCCCCTTTTTGGGAAAGGTGATTGAGAAGGTGGTTGCGCAGCAGTTCCAGAAGACCTTGGAAGAAGTGGATTATCTGCATCCCTTTCAGTCGGGATTCAAACCCAGGTGTGGGATGGAAACAGCATCGGTTGTGGTTTTGGATGATCTCTGGCAAGGGCAGGATGGGGGCTGTGCATCCATCCTTGCCCTATTTGACCTCTCTGCAGCTTCTGATACCATCAACCATGGTTTCCTTCTGGATCGGCTCAGAGGTTTGGAGGTGGGTGGAAGGTGCTTTGCTGGTTCGCCTCCTTTTTTCAGAGCCAATTCCAGTTAGTGGTGGTTGGGGAGCAGAGATCCCGCCCTCAGCCCCTACTATGTGGGGTGCTGCAGGGTTCGGTGCTCTCCCCTCTCCTATTTAACATCTACATGAGGCCGCTGGGTGAGCTCATCCATCACCATGGGGTGAGATATCATCAGTATGCTGATGATACCCGATTGTACACCTCTGCCCTGGCGAATTAAGCAATGCTGTGAATGTCTTATCCTGGTGCCTGGTGGCTGTGAGGGTCTGGATGGGGGACAACAGGCTTCGGCTGGATCCTGGCAAGACTTTGGGTTTTGGGCCTTCTGGATCTGGGAACTTACTATGTTTGGTACTGAATGGGGTTGCACTGCCCCAGACAGACTCAGTGCACAACCTGGAGTCCTCCTGGACTCACGACTCCTGCTCAAAGAGCAGGTGGCAGTCTTGGTAGGAGGGCCTTGGCATAACTTCATGATGTGTGCTGGTTGCTCACTGTTGCTCATGCCCTAGTCACCTCCCGACTGGACTTCTGTAATGCCCTCTACATGGGGTTGCCCTTGAAGAGTATCTGGAAGCTTCAGCTGGTGCAAAATGCAGCGGCATGGGCAGTTATGCATGGCATGCATTACACCTCTGCTCTGTGAGCTGCATTGGTTGCCAGCTTCCAAATCCAATTCAAGATGCTGGTTTTAACCTTTAAAGCCCTTCATGGCATGGGGCCGGGTTATCTGAGGGACCACCTCTCCCAATTATATCTGCCCATCCCTCCAGATTTGGCAGAGAAGGCATGTTGTGGGCCCTGTCCATCAGGTGGGTACCAGAAGGTGGGCCTTCTCTGCCATGGTACCCGCCTTATGGAATCTTCTCCACCCAGAAGTGAGATTAGCTCCATCCCTCTTAACGTTATGCAGGTCCCTCAAAACCTGGCTATGCCTTCAGGCCTGGGGGTCTCAGGGGATCAGGGAGATCTTTCAATGGCTCCCTTACTGCAGCTAATGTTATCCTCTCTTGTTGTGCTTTTTTATAGTTTTTAAAAATGAATGTTTTTATATATTTATTGGTTTTTTAAGTAAATGTTGTACACTGCCCAGAGTCACTTTTTTGTGAGATTGTTGTTGTTGTTGTTTAGTCGTTAAGTCGTGTCCGACTCTTCGTGACCCCATGAACCATATTGCGCCAGGCCTTCCTGTCCTTCACTGCCTCCCTGAGTTTGCTCAGTTTCATGCTCATTGCTTCAGTGATGCTATCTAACCATCTCATCCTCTGCCGTCCTCTTCTCCTTTTGCCTTCAATCTTTCCCAGCATCAGGGTCTTCTCCAAAGAGATCTCTCTTCGCATTAGGTGACCAAAATATCTGAGCTTGAGCTTCCTTATCGATCCTTCCAATGAGCAATCAGGGTTGATTTCCTTTAAGATTGACTGGTTTGACCTCCTAGCAGTCCAGGGGACTCTCAAGAGTCTTCTCCAGCACCACAGTTCAAAGGCATCAATTCTTCGGCGCTCGGCCTTTTTTATGGTCCAGCTCTCACAGCCATACATTACTACTGGAAAAACCATAGCTTTGACTATGCGGATCTTTGTCGGCAAGGTGACGTCTCTGCTTTTTAATATGCTATCTAGGCTTGCCATAGCTTTCCTCCCAAGGAGCAAGCGTCTTTTAATTTCATGGCTGCAGTCTCCGTCTGCGGTGATCTTGGAGCCCAAATAAATGAAGTCTGTTACTGCTTCCATTTCTACCCCTTCTATTTGCCAGGATTTTTGTGAGATGGGCGGCCATAAAGATTTGATAAATAAATGGCCATTCAAAGTTCTTTTATTTTGAGTCAAATGATTGGCCCATACAGACCAATATTGTTCACACTGACTTGTAGCACCTCCCTAAATTTTTACAGTGGAGACCTTTGTGATTGCCTACTTTCTAAGATATTTAGACTAAAGCTGAGGCCGTCTGCATATAAAATGCCCTCCTTCACCAAGCCATTATCTGTTTTTCTCTAATAAAAAGATATTTAGTTTATTGGACTGGCAGTCCTAATTGTGGCTTGCTTATCCATTTCCCTGACTGACCACTGTGTAAATGATCTGGTTGAGACCTGGAATAATGGAGTGTCTCAGGCACTAGATAGGGTTGATTCTAAATGCCCCCCAGCCATGTTTCAATGAGAGTCTTCATGTGTCTCCAGGTAGTAAGGACTGAATATGGGAGGATACATACCCTTCTGAACTTGGACAAGAGGAAGCTGTTGATAATTCCTGCTTGGGTGATTATGCCTGGATGGGGTTTAACTTATCCTTAAGGAAGAGGTTTCCAGACTGGGGATCCTCTTTGATCCAGAACTGATACTGAATAATCCTACAATAATAGTGACAAGGGTAAGCTTCTATCGCTTTTGGCTCATTAACCAATTGTGCCCTACCTTTTTTCAATGATGTAAGTGCTGGTAGCCTCAAGATTGGATTACTCCAATGAACTCTTCATAGAGTGGCCTTTGAAGATGGCCTGGAAATTGAAGCTGGCTCAAAATATTGTGTCATGGATGAAAAGTGGCATCTCTAGGAGGTGCCACATCATACCCATGTTGAAACAACTGCAATGGTTGCCACTTGCTTCATAAGCCCAATTCAAGGTGCTCACTTTGGTGTGTAAAGCCTTAAGCAGCCATTTCACAGTGCAGACCATAAACAAAAGATACTTCAAAACACACTGAGAACAAGGGGGAAAAAAAACAGAAATCTCCTCTCATGCGAAAGAAACATTAAAAAACTTGAAGAGACATTTTGGCACAGTTTAGTTTAACTGTACATCACCATAATATAAAAGAAGTGAGGCAGGACTAAGACAGCAACCAAAAAGGACCCAGATTCTGTCCTTGCATCTTTTTTGCTCTGTTGCCATGGTGAATAGCAGTTGCTGCTGCCAAGCTTTTTAGTGAAACGACTTGAACGCATATGAAAATGGCTGTAAGACGAGCCTAAGAAACTGAACAGCAAGGAAGATCACTTTTTATCCAAGCCTCTTTTCAGGGTTGGACTTACGGATGGTTGGAGGGATGTGCCATTATGGCTGGGGAAGACCGCAGTTGAATTTCCACATTTCTGAAAGGTGCTGCGTATGGAATACCAGGTTGGTCACTCCTGAAGATTCAGGTAGAAGACTCTCATTGCAGATCTCTGATCTTACATTTCTGTTTCTTTATAAATAATACTTATAACCCACCCCATTTCCAAGAACTCTGGGCAGCGTACAACAGAAAGAAAACACAACAACGGATAACTAAGTGCAAATTGGTATCTGAACCAAACATTAACCGCAAGAGAAAAGCAAAGATAAATGACCCCCCCCCCTCAGACCCTGGTGTCATTCAACTGGGACTAAAAACACGTCGTAATAAAGCAGGCTAATTTGTTTATGAAATTTCAGCAGGAACTCATACCTCTGGAAGGAGTATTCAAAAGGGCTATCCTGGAGAAGTCATCTTTTAAAAAAATGAAATAATTGCTTAAATTGACCCTCCCCTTTCCCCCCCAAAAGAGGACCTGGATAATATTTGTATGTCCTTTCTATTTTGTCCCCACATCAAGCTGGTGAGGTGGGCCTGGCCATGCACTGTGTGGCAGGCAACTCAAGAAACCAGAAACATTGGGGTTTCTGCAAAAACGTTTGTTACTAGGAGGGTAAAGTACTGCATCTTGAAAGCCAGACCTTGGCTGATCTGCAAAGCTAAATAGGGTCAGATCTGCTTATTAACTGGATGAGAAACCACTCAGCAATCCCAGGTTGGTAGCTGACTTTGGAAATAAAAAATGAACCTCAGAAAAAGCCAATGGCAACCTTATTATTGTAATGATCACCTGTCTTATTGCCTAAAGAGATGTTTCTAGGCATCCACAGAAATTGAGCTCAAGTTAAGGGAATCTTTTCTTTTTATTTAATGCCCAGTACTTACAACCTGTTATCATCCATCAAAATAACCATGAACTGGGCTCCAGAAACAAACTGCCATTTGTAAGAAACAATCTGGTTTATTTAAAGAGCACTAAGCGTAGCCATTTTTCATTCATACACTCCGCATCGTCATGCCACCCTGTTGGCTAAATCCAGGGTCTTATGAAATTCTCTCCAGAATGCATGAAAGTCAGATTCAGTGGAGCATTCATTCCATTGCTCCTGCCTACAGCCCTGGTCTGGGTGACGTAAAACAGCAGGCTTTGAATTGCTGTTGAGCGGAAACAGACAATGCTTGAGATGCGCTCTTAGAAATGAGATTAAATCCACACTAGCAAGATGATTGTATGTGGACCCTATCCTGCCAATATTTGACTATATTTGCTGTGGCTAAGGGGACACACACACAGACTTGGTACCACATCAGTAAAATGCTCAGTGATGAAAATTAAGAGACACTGTATGGTCTTCTGGAAAGTACTCCTAGACCAACCTCTTGAAACTGACTGTAGGGAAGAGTTACAACAAATAACATCAAAAGGAAAATGAGCCACAGTTTGTTAGAATGGTTTAGAATATTGTTTCTTTTAAATCATGCAATTTCTGTGATTGGTCAGGGCTATTATTATTATTATTATTATTATTATTATTATTATTATTATTTAGTAACCCCAACTTTTGGTGTCTTCTTGATGTGCTGGGCTTCAGCTTCAATAGTTCCTCATTCAGCATAGCTAACATGCAGGCTAAGAAATTAGGGGAGCTGAGCTATTATTATTGTATAAGAAATGTTGCAGCCAAGGGAAATCACTGCACATCCTCTTGATTTCTGATGATGTTTTAAATAAAATATTTGAAATTAAAATTCACAATTCTGGGAGGTTAAATCAGCAAGATATAGTGAACATACCATTATTTTAGATTGAGGCCCTTGGCTTGGCTAACACATTACCCATCCATTTAATGGGGTGCCTCCTTTGGTTCAGCAGAGATTCTGGCTTATAAAAGGCAAGCGGATGTATGTTAGCTTTAAATCTCCCCTCCACACCTACATTTTTTGGGAACATAGTGGAGCCAAACTGAAAAAAAGCTCTGAAGAACTGTTTTATCCTAAATAATGTATGTCATGTGTACACAGACTGAGATTGAATGATCTTGGTTAGCTTTAATGTGCTTGGTTTGCCATGCCTGTAATCTAACAGGTACATACATATTTGTGTGTATTAAAGAATGGAACTTTAGTGAGACCCTGCAAATTAGACCTGATGATGACATTCAACTTGATTTAGGATAAAAATATCACCACGTTCCCCCCCCCCCCATCATCATCTTATTTGAAAGCTGTGTTTTGCGCTGCCTCTTTCCGCATCTGTAAAGTTGCATCTCTTTCACCAGGCTGTAAATTATTACAGTTTAATATCTATTTTATTGTTAATTTTAAACTGTGTTTCTAATTTTTTGTATTCTGATTGGATTTTTAACTTTTCTCAGTCAAGTGTTTATTAGAGCAGAAAGGAGAAGCATAATTAAATTAAAATTATAAACACGCTGGGTGCTGTGGTATGATCTGATGCTACAGCCTCAAACATAAAAATATTTTTTGGGGGAAAAAAGTGAAATTTTGCAAGAGTGACAAATTGTGTAAGGTTTTGGGAGTTGCAACTTCTTGTAACTCCCATTTGTTAAGGGATTTCAGCATTTTTACCCAAAATCTTATGCTTTAAATTAAAATAAGGGATTCCACAGATGACCCTGGGAATTGTTGTGGAGGCTTTACAAATCCCTATATACAACTGTCAAAAAAGAATGGGCAAATAGAAATGATTAAAATGTGGACATCATTTAAATTGTTGTCAAAGGTAGCTTTCCTTTTAATAGAAAGGTGTCAAGCAGTGGTAGACATGGGGTTGGTGGTGAAGGGAGTCACAAAAGTCCAGACGGCTGTTAAGGCAGCATAACTGAAGCCCAACCCATTTTTATGTGCACCAGTGTCACACAGAAAAAGGGGTGGGCTTCAATGTCGCCGTGATGGCCATCTGGGCTTTATTGACCTCCCCTGCGGACACCACTGGCGTCAAAGCAATTTGTGTCTGAAATCAGAACCCAAATGTGCTCCCTCCTGGACTAAGGCTAATATCTTTAAAAGTTAGGCAACCACTCTAGACACCAAAATCCTGCTTCGGATATTCCTCTTTCAGAACTACCTGAAATAGAGAGCCAGTTTGATCTAGTGGTGAAGGCACCAGGCTAGAAAGCAGGAGACTGAGAGTTCTAGTCCTACCTTAGGCATGAAAGCTGGCTGGGTGACTTTGGGCCAGTCACTCTCTCACAGGGTTGTTGTTGTGGGGAAAATAGAAGGAAGGAGTATTAGGTAATAACTTGAGTTATTTATCAAAATAATAAAGGTGGGATGAAATAATTTAAAAAAGATAAATAGGAAGGCTATTTCTAACCTTTCAGCTACACCGGAAAGTTGACCATGCCCCTTTAAAAGCTGATACTAACTGTAGAGAAAATCATCCTATGAAGTCTTCATTATTGTAACTCCATAGATCAGTTCTGTCCTTTAGGTGATATTTCCCAACAGCATTTCAGGGTAACTTCTTAAATAGTTTTCAGGCTGAAATCATTTCCCCGCTGTGAGATGGGAATAAAAATGCAGATCAAACCCTTACTAATACATAGTGATTGACAGGACAATCTTATGCATGTTGACACAAATATGTCCTTTGATATCTAATGGGGGTACTGCAAGAAAATGGGTATTAAGATTGCAGCTTTAAATAATGGGGGTGAAGCATGTATAGAATTTGAAATGTTCTGTGTAATTCGTAATGAAACAGATTATAATATGTTGATTAAATATAGCATTAAAATTCTTTGAAATGGGGTACAAATTGAACTCATTTAAGACTGCCAAAAAATATTAAGGCATTTTGTTTACATATCCGTGATGGCATACTCTCATTATATTAATCTTTTAGTAGGAATATTCCCAAGTTGGCCATAAGATGGAGCGTGAATAACATTAAAAACCTGTGCCTGCATTGCCCGCTGGCTTGCTCCTGAATAAAAAACATACCTAGTACAAGCAAAACTTAAATCACTCTGAAATGTGACTTGATTCCTTGATTGGAGTTCAAATATATATTCAGGAGGAACTATTCCACCTCTCCTATCAGTAACAGATGGTCCTGATGATTAGGGATGTGCACTGGAACTGGATCTGCCTGAGCAGAGCAGGGTAGTTCAAATTTTAATTCATAGAAGTTGTCAGTTTCCTAAGGAAAAACAGGTTGGTTTGCATTGTTATGTTGTTGCCCTGCATTTGGGCCTCAGCGAAGTTCATTATTATTATTATTAATAAAGTTATTAAAGGGTGGGAAAGAGAAGGAGGAGGATGCACCTGTCCTCAGTGATTGACATCTGCTCTTAAACTGGACAGGCCCTTGGCAATCTGGGCTCAGTTGGTTAGTCTAGCCATAGCATCTTGTAAAATGAAGAAATCACAGTGGTTAACTTCCTTATTTTTATCATTCCTGTTAAGATGTTCCAGAGGGCCTTAAAGACCAGGCTTGTAGGGTGGTTGGAACTGAATGCTGAATGTTGGTTGCATTTCTTCAGGTGTTGTCACCTGGATTCACCATCTTATTCTTTTCTGGGTTTTGTTGTTATTGTTGCTCTGTATTATTTTGTTCTTATTGATATTGTTTTTTATTCTGCTCCTTTTATTGTTATTTTGGAGTTGCATGGCAACAAATAAAAGAAACCAATAATTAATTCCGGCTCTGTGTCATCGTTTCCCAGTCTGTCATCCCAAGTGTTTATGTACAGTATATGATTACATTTTCTAACAGTTACAGCTATTTCTGTTTTCCTCATTCTAGACAAAGAAGAAATGGAGCTGTGTTTTTTCTGTGCATGGGACATGGAGCGAGTCAAATTGAACTAAACATAAATTATACCAGATCAGGACATTTCTGAAGCTCCAGATCAGACTCCCAAACAAGATTAGGTAATCACTGCACATTGATGCTATAGGGCTCCTTATGTGCTGTGGCTTTTCTGAAAATGGAGTTACTTGGTGATAGTGCTAAGAAGATTGGCCACCATCTCCAAACCTCCATGAACTTGAGGAGTCTCATTTGCAGAAAGGAGGGATGTGTCAAATCCTACTGTTTCAGAGAAGGAATGTTGAGGAAACACCAGAACTTTCTGTCTTTCTTCTGGACCATTCTGATCTGGGGAGAAGAATGGCAGTTTTCTGGAAGCAAATCCTATGGAAATTGTTTGAAATGGGGCCAGACAGCCGCACTTCCTGGAATAGTGGGATCAGCAGCACTGGACATTGGAAAAAATATGAAATATTCCAGTTTTATCTAGAACAGTCTATCCATGAGATGGAACATTTTGTACAATCCTAGTACAAAGGTTTACATAACTGGATCAGGTTATCTAAATGTATTTTTCCACTGAAAGAATGTTTAGATATTCAGAAGAACTTCTTTGTAGCCTACAAGTATGTTTTATGTTTAAGGGAACTCATCGACTTTTTAAAAAGCCCTGCATGGTTTGGAACCTACCACCTATTTCATATAAAAATGACTCAACTGAGAAGATCCTCCCAGGAGAAGCTGCTTTGGTCTTCTGTTATAGTGGGATTAGGAGGTGGGAGCAAATAAATGTTCTTTCCTCATGGCTCCTATATTCTGACATAGGCTCTCTCCTGAAGAAAGGATGGACTTTCAGTGATATTAGTGCTGGAAGGTAGTCTAGGCTATACTCTTCCAGAGGCCTTTGATAACTGATTGAGAGCCATCTGGAACAGAAATATGTTAATGAATAAAAGCATTAATTAATATTGTGTTTTGTTTATGATAGTTTGTTCATTTTGATTGGCTGGTATTGTAGTGGTTTTATTTGCTTTATTTTGTGGGAAGCTTCTGTGAGCCAATTATAGTGCATGAGTGTGATAAATAAATTAATAAATGGAGCCCAAGCCCATCTAGACCCTTTTCTCAACATTCCCCAGCAGATATCCAGGCTTTTACTCAGCTTGATAAGCAGATTTATTATGCCCATCTGCTAAATTGTGTTGAACTGCTTGTTTTTTATTAGGTTACTTGATTTTATCTTGTTATTAACATCATGAATATCTCCGTTTTTTACTGTTAGCTGTTCTGATGGTCATTTGGTGGAATAACAGGAATAATAAACAGTGCGCATTTTATGTATGCATAAATGTACGCATCTAAAGCTCTCTTCAGGCATTTTCCTTCTTATCTTATAAGGGAGAATAGGATCACATCAGCAAGTCTCCGTCCCTCTAGTACAATACATCCCCTTGTAATCTGCAACATTTCAGCTTTTAGAAAATGAACTTCCAAAGAAGATTGTAAACTTCATTTCAGTGGAACTGTTTAAAACCTTCCATCAGATACATTAATTGGATTAATTAATTATTTCACTGTTTTCTGTAGTCCTTGCGACAATGGCTACCGCTGTCTATGTTTTAGATAATGGGCAAGCGTCAGCCTCTGTAGGATCTTGTGGCATTTGTATGAAAGAAGAAAGTGGTGTGACAGGGGAGGCTCTACCTCTTCATAGCATTGATGCAACACTGCTGGGCACACAGTAAAGGGGTGGGGTTTGCATCACAATGCTGCAATGTGGCTTCAGTCTGATTCCACCTACCTGCCATACCCCACCCCCAATACCATTATGGGCAAATGAACTTGAATAGGGTTATAGAGTAGAAGTTTGTGTTTTGAACCACAGTATGACTGGAGAGGCCCAAATTTGCTTTCAGCCACGGACATTCTCAGGTGACTGAGCAAACCACCAAATCTCAGCTTTGCCTGCCTCACAGAATTGTTATTCGAGATAAAATCGAACTGTACTGCTTTAAGTGCCTGTAAAAAAGGCAGGATATATTTCTAAAATAAACAGAGAAATCGCCACTATCACCACCACTTCTCCCAGGTAATTCAGATATTCTACTACATTCCTGCAGATGGTTAGGTGGTTATGTCCTGCTCTGCATTTCATCTTCTAGTGAAGTTATCAGTGGCTGAGAGTCCAGAGCCCAGGCTCTTTTGCTGAAGCACTGACATTTAGGCCAGTGTTTCTCAACCTTGGCAACTTTAAGATGAGTGGACTTCAACTCCCAGAATTCCCCAGCCAGCCATGCTGGCTGGAGAATGCTGGGAGTTGAAGTCCACTCATCTTAAAGTGGCTAAGACTGAGAAACACTGATTTAGGGATTCTTATTAGAAAAAGACTTGCTGGCAATTTCCTGTTCAGGTTCCTTTGCCAAATGTCTGTTTCATAAAGATCTTCCTGGCTGTAATGCAACTGCTAAGACAACTATCTTTGCTTGAGAAACTCACAACTGCTGTAATTCTGATGCCATTAAAGATTGGTATTATCTGCTGCTGAAGATATTTTAAAGATGCTTTCAGTCATGTAGCTAGTTATTGGAATATCTTTCCAGTAATCTAGTTTTTTTCAGCCATTCTTGGTAGTTTCTGGTAAAGAATTCCATGTAAATATAGAACACTTTGGGAAAATTAAGTTGCAAGTTGAGTAGACTGGATTCACATTCCCAAGAGGTGACTTCTCATCTGGCAGCGGAAACATCTTCAGCCAGCATAAGTCATTGAACTGTCCTCCTAGATCTCTGTCTCCCCCTGGGATTTCAGTAGTATTAAGATTAATGCTGTACCAAGAGGCTTGAGCATGAAAAAGAAATTTTCAGAATGATTTGCAAGTCAATTTTCCAATCATCTGGTCCAGCTGCGTGACTTAGTGATGCTTCTTGTAATTGCTTATTAGATGCCAAAATGCAGTGGGGGCTTAGTGTCAACATGTAATATGTGTGAGTAATGTAATACATTCAGAGCAAAAATGAAACATGGCATTGGTTGCTGTTTGCCACCAAGATATTAGCAGACCCACTTTGTTTACTTGAGTTAACAGACTTGCATTTAGAGTAGCTACACAATTTCATTGCTTATGAGTATGGAACCCTGGAACACAGGTCATGTAATATTAATTTATTTACTCATTGGGTTATATACTGCTCCAATCAATACCAACTGAGCAGTTTACCTACCCTTTTCCATAAATAAGCTTTAAAAATACAGACATCAATAACTACACCATATTGTAAACAAATCAGTTTAATGTCAAAAATCAATAAAAACTCAATTTCAAACAAACCCCAAATTAGAAGAAAACAATTCAGAATATATCAGCCATCAAGGCCTGCTGAAATAGGCAAGCTTTTAATGGCTTTTCTAAATCACAGCAGGGCTAATTAGATCAAAGGGACAATGCTGTTCAAAAGAAAAGACCCAACTTTGAGGCCTCTAATGATGGCATTCCTTGAATGAATGGAATGGACCTGGAGAAAGTGCTTCTACCTCATCTTGTTGGGCAAGCAGAAACAGCTGGGAGGTGGTGGTCCCACAGATACCAAGATCCTGAGTCATGAAGGGCTTTAAAACTGACACCACCACCAACTTCAGTTGGATCCAGAAACAAAGTGGTAATCAGTGCAGCCCTTGAAGTAGCAGAGGTACATGGACAGATCGTAAAACAGCCATCACCATTCAAGCCACTGTGTTCTAGAACAGTTGTAGCTTCTGGGTGGTCTTCAACACGAGACGTGACTACGGTTTGAGTTAGCAAGGAATGGACTTTCTGTTTCAAGAAAGGTCTTAACCAGCACACTAGATGGAATAGTGCAAAAGCCCTACCCAACCGCCTGTCACCTGCTCATTGAACATTTCAATAAGGAAGAAAAATAGCACCTGTATACGCTGTATCTGCAGAGTGCATTTTTCCACTAAGAAATAATGAAAGTAACCTCTATTTCATCTTGAATTGGAAATGGCAGGTACATCAAAATTTCAGCCCTTATATTTATTTTAAATATAAATATAAAATATATTTATTTTTAAAATAAATATATTTATCTTTATTTTAAATATAAAGTGTGTGCCTCACATCCTGGATGTCAGCCCTCTGTTGCCAACTATGAATTGGAAGGTAAAAGATTTGCAGCTGATGTCTGCAGGAAGTTGATAAAAAAAGTCAAGATGATGGCCACAACTCCATGACACACATAAAAGGGTGGGGCTTCAGTTGCATGGTTGTGTTCACCTTATTGACTTTTTTTTACCCCCCTTTCCCCTACAAGAACCCCTTAGGACATCAAGTAGCAGCACCTAGCCAATTTTGGTAGACAGGAGGAGGAGGAGGAGGAGGAGGAGGAGGAGGAGGAGGAAGAAGAAGAAGAAGAAGAAGAAGAAGAAGAAGAAGAAGAAGAAGAAGAAGAAGAAGAAGAAGAAGAAGAAGAAGAAGAAGAAGAAGAAGAAGAAGGAGGAGGAGGAGGAGGAGGAGGAAGAAGGAGAAGCAACAACAAAGCACGGTTGAAAGTAGTTAGTACTTGGATGACAGAACATCAGGAAATGCTAAGGCTGTAGCTTGACTGGGAAATCAGAAAAGTATCCTGAAAGGAGGTAGTGATGTTGCCAAGAAAGCTACATGGATATGTCTATGTAGAAGCTGAGGTTGACTTAAGGCAGTCTTTGCTTTTACTTTTTCAATGTATAAAGGCCTCCATAGTGATTTAGAACCACTGTGGACCAACCCCTCAATCCTGTATCATGTCCCTGCTTTCTTTCCCATGATTCTATCCCATATGTGATGATCTTTCCACATGATCATCCCATGTGGATGATCTGAATGTCTAAACAGGGCTTCTGAGGAGGGGATTTCAGCTTTTATGAAAAGGCATCAAGTGAAATAATATATTCAAGAAAGTCAATAGGCAATATTTGGTCGAGCTGAGAATGTCCTGACAGAGATTGAGGGAGAGGTTGTAAGAACATGTTGAAGAAGCCTGTCTGTAAGAAGCCTCTCAAGTACAAGCCCAGAATTGCCAATCAAAAATAGATTTCTGGAGGAAAACAGCTGTTTCATCTCAATGGTTCCTGAAGATGAAAGTCAATTTGTTCTGTTCTACCCCAGAGCCTGGGTAATCACAGAGCGACTATAGGTTGAATAGAACAGAATAAACTTTATTCGATCAGTGACTAGTGCAAAAAAAGAAAAAAAGCAACATAGCTATGTACATATTAGTAAAGTAGGTAAATTGAAGTATAAAAAATTAACCCATAAAACCTGTTGAGCTGATCTCATTAACTAAACCTATAAAATGTATTATCTATAAAGCTTATCTACTTTTGCTACGTTACAATCTGTGGTTGGGTGCATGTACGTGTAAATAAGAAAAAATAAAATGGAGGAAGAAAATAACTTTGTAGCATACAGTATTAAAGTGGATACAACTTAGAATTTTGCCTTGCCAAGCTTGCTGAAATTTTTTATCCATTAGGCATTTACGCTTTTTAATGGTTTCAGAGCAAAATCTTGCAACTGGTGCCAAAATATTAGGGGCTGTATCTTTCAGCAATAGATGAAGGTAAATCCTATAGACCGCCCTTTAAACCTTTTAATAAATGGAGCCATCCTTTGGTGTCAGGCTTGCTCATAGTAGGACATCTTAGAAGAATGTGAGCCACTGATTCTATATTCCCCTTTCCACATTAAGCAGAGTCTTTCTAGGTATGGAAATCTTCTTATATCCAATACTGCAGAGGAGTAAGTATTAATGTATGCCTTTGAAAACACCCATCTGTGTTTGTAAAAAAATAAGACTTTGTAAATAACTGGGTGGGCACCATTGTGGGGCTTGGGTCAACTCCTTCTGGTATTCCGTATCAGTTATCCTTTCTTTAACCATTCTCATATCCCAGTTGGCTGGAGGCGAGAAGCTATAGGTAATGAGCGTTTATTCACAAATTAATTGACAGTTGTCTTTACATTTATATTATAGACTGAATTGCATTGGTGCATGTGTGAATTAGATCTAAACTTCATGATTCTGTTTCTCATATAATTTTTTATCAGATTTGATCTCCGGCAGTCATCTTTTTTCAGTGACATTTGCTTTTCACTCTCCATTTGGAATTTTGTTCTAATTAAATCCCATTGCCTCATTATCTTGGCTGTCCTTATTCATTAACCATTCTGCAGTAACCATAATTAACTCCTTTTCTTTGGGTGTTTTATCTTTTTCCTGGACCAAAACATAGCATCAGCATTTCTAATTAACCTTGTAATATAGTCCTAACAACTTTTCTTTCCAGGCCCAATGCTACGCTAAAGGATTATAACTTTCTCCATACTGGCTGCAAATGATGGCAGTGGATTAGGGAAGAGGTTGCCTCCTTCCTCAGACAAGAGAGAATATAGAAATAAAATATCTATTTACTGAACACTCGTAAACTGTCATCGTGATAGTGTTCCTAACCATTCACAACCAGGCTATCTATTTCTCTAACAAATGCAATTTGTTGGAATATGAAAATACTAAGAAAAGGAATGAAAGATACAAATTATCATCTTTCTTAGATTCATTTTGCAGACAATGGCAATCACCCAAAGAACATGGCAAAGGGTGAATAAATAAATGAATTATAGGGATATTGCAGTAATGGATAAACTGACATCTCAAATATATTGCAAGGAGAACATACAAAAAGCATATCTGAAGAAAAACAGATGTTATTCCCTCAATTTAAATGGATCAGTTTCATAATAAGAATGATAGCTACCAGTACTTCATACAAGTCCTTGCTTGCATTGTGTTAAGCAGATGTAAGGAAGAATGGTTGTGTCCACTGTAAAAAAACACTTATTCTGCTTCTCCTCCTCTTCCTCCTTGCTTAAAAGGGATTGGAACTTGTGGCTCCCCTGTCTAAGGAGGACACTTTAATTACTAGATTATACTGTCTATACTTTTATCAGTTACGTAATTTTGGATGAAGTAGCTGCATTAGAGTTAACACCAGCCATTGGTGGGTTCTATAGATAGCTCACTGGCATGGCATATTTAGATTTTGGTGGGGAGGTTGAAGATTGCTAGAGCAGCAACTAGCTATGGGGAGTCATGCAGATCTAGACCCTCAAAATGGGGCACTCCAAAAGTAGGTGGAACATTGACCTCACAGCTTCATATGATTTGTAAAAATGCATGCCTTTTAGGGAACAGAGAGAGGAAGAGAGAGAGATCATATTTAGATGAACAATATTAGATATGACACATAACTGGTGTGGAAAGAAGCCAGCAAGGAAGGCTTCAGTTGACCGGAAGAACAGATCTCTGAAGTTGTAGCTTATATATCACCCATCCAAAACAACCCACACCTTCTAAAATATTATTTTTCTTGTTAACTAACAAAGCATGATCATGGTATTGGAATCTTGTCTGTTGACCATTAGGCAAACTCTGCAAAACATGATTATTATATAAACAGCCTTCTACTATGACTTAGAAATAATGGAAGAAAGAGTGGTCATTGTAAATATGATTCTCTTCTTTGATGTAGCTAGGACCGTAAGAATAATTTATAGATAGGGAGATGTGTGATAGGACTAAAAGGAAGAATGGAGGTTGGGGCTGTTTTTCATCCCAGCTGTAGGTACTTTTTGAAATCAGCAAGCAGCTCAACAGCCAAATTTCAGCTCCTAATTAGACCTGCTATAATATCTTTTGATTAAAAACAAACACTGTTCCTAGTGTCACTTCTATCTGAACAAAGATAAACTGATTTCTTTGTTGTGGCATTTGCTTCTTATGCAAATGTTGCTTTGGTTTCTTGATAATTAATCATGAGGAAGTATTCATATTGTTTAGGGCATTCTATTACACCATTATCTTGCACCCTCTCCACATTCAGCAGGAAAATGTAAGAAAGATTCTATTCCGTGAAGACAGAGACCAGCAACAAGACCAGGAAAGAAATGGGAAGACCTATGACCCTGGATAATTAGTCTTGCACAGTAGAGAGGAACTTGTTTGTACGATTAGTCAAAACAGATTAGTTCTGGCCTTTCTCTGATATCCCCCACAGTAGCATTTGAATTGCATCTGCATTGTACCCATCTTCATATGATGGGGAAAATTGTGTGTCTGTAGGGCCATAATTCTGCTATTTGCCCTGAATGTGTTTTTTTTTTTAAATGTTACATGAGAATTTGAATCCCTAATTTCCACTTACGCTGAATTTTGAGGTTTTATGGTGCTGCTGTAGTGAAGTTATTAATGTTTTAGCATCCTAGAGCTGGAGGTCCATTTAAGCCATGGCATCAAGGTTCCTTCTCAGTGTAAGAATTCAAAGATATCCATTCCTGATGTGCTTTTGCTTTAATACCAGCTGTTGCTGGGGTGGGGAGGAACGTATCAAAATCTGCAAGATGGTGGGTGTTGTATTGTGATTGAAGCCTCACCCTGCTGTTGTTTGTGTGTTGCACAAGACAATCCACACCACTGTGCCTGCTACTATTCGCAGTTCTCACTGTTTTTATTACATTATTTTTTAAAACTCTGACTTTGTACACAGCCTGGAGTCTCTGGAATGAAGCCATTTATCAATCTTACAAATAAATAAAGAAGGCAGGACTTTGTAATTGTGATTTCTGTCATCTTGCAGATTTTGACTCTTCCCCCATGGGCATTGCTGCGCTGTTTGAAATAATCCAGTTAAGGGGGGACACATCTCCCTAAATAATTAGTTCCACTGATGATTTGCAATTACTGTAGGTTTTAGACTCCTGTTTCACTGTTACTGTTTATTGTTTTATTGAAGAAACAGGTAAGTGCTTTGTCATGGGGTGATTCACACTTAGAAAAAAGAAAAAATTCAGCCACCAAGGAAGACATGGTGTCAAAGTCTTGATAGCCGAGTACACCCAAAACTTTAATACTCACAGAAGCTTCTCTAACCAGATGTATTGAAAGGGAAAGAAATTAAGTTAAAGTTTAGCAATTTAATACTTTCACTTCGATGACCCAATTTGTCTTGAGATTAATATGGGGAAGTTTTCTTTTTCATTCATTCTTTTTCCTTCCCACAATCTTTCCTGTACAGAGTGGTGTCCATAAGATCTCACTGCTTTCATTGGAATGACACTTGCAGCATTGTGTGCCACAAACTGTGGCCCTTTCGGGCATGCATCTGATGCTGTGATGCATGTAGAAAAGGGATAGGGCTTGACTCTTGATGCCATGGTGTTGGTTTCATCAGCCTGACCCTCCCTGACTTTCTTTGTGGATGCTGCTGGATAAAAAAGAGAGATACTATCCATTTTCCAGATAATAGAAGAATACTGAAATGTTTTGAGCTTACAGTATACTCAAACTCCCCTTCTTTCTCCTTGGCACTGAGAAGATCATGTCACATGGCAGGAAAACAGTGATATCACTAGAATGTGTGGACCTTTTACATTCAACCTGTTTTGGAATGGGTAGGTAGAAATTTAAGGCAAAAGAGTTTTGTTAACCACTAATTTAAATTTTACTGCAAATTCAGCAGTAATGACTTAGAAGAATAGGACCTGCCATTAATTAATACATGGTTAAAAAATAGGAAACAGAGAGGAAGAATAGACAGATTTCACACTGGAAAGATGCATGAAGTGGGGTCTTCCAAGGATTAATATTGCAACCCACGCTTCTTAATTTTCATGAAGGATTTGGTATTAAAGTAGGCAATAAGAGAGCCAGGTTGGTTGATGATACTAACATGTTTGGAGTAATAAAGTGAAAAGGAGATTGTTAAAGATTCATTTGGATCTGTTCACAAACTGTGCAAGTGAGCCTCAAAATACTAATGCAAATGGACCTGTGTCTCCTTGGAAGGGGAGATATGAAACATTCTGTAGTGTCTGAAACAAGGACACGCTCCCCAAGGACCACTGAAACCTGGAGAAAATAGCTAATGCAAGTATTTTTCTTCTAAAAGAAAAGAAAAAAACCTGACCAATCTTAATGCACATTTTACACAGCATGTGGGTACACAATGATAGAAATGGTAGAGTCCACATAGTTCCTTATTCTTCAGTAAAAATTTAACCTGAGAGTAAGCCCACTGTTTTCAATAGAACTTACTTGCCAACAAAGATGCGTTAGATTGCTTTTAACTTTTTAATCTAATGCTATCTCGATGATTGAATAAAGCATACTATTATTTATTTAAGAATTTTTACTCAAAATATTCCCTCCCCTAAAGCAGCTTATGAAATATAAAAGCTCATTAACAAGCTAAAACAGCAGCTTGATTTCTTTCTACGTGATGAGCAATGAACATTTGATGGAAATGACTTTGGGCTGAAAGGGAGCACCACCCATTTCCACAAATGGCTTTTTGCAGGAAAAAAAAATGCTAATAAATTGCATATTATGGATTTCAGAGTAATTTCTCACCATGCATTGACAAAAATATCATAGTTCTAAGAGTGTACTCCTGGGGTTGATAAATCCTTTTAGGCTGAGGACATGTTTGCACCCAATGGCAGCAAGTATTAAACATTTAAATGTGGCTAATCTTACAATTTTCAGCCATCTCACTCCTGAGATCCCATGTGATTTCGTCTTAGGATGCAATGCCTAACACTATCTTATACAATATTTGGTCAACTTGAAATCTATTTATTTAGCTTTATTCTTGTTACGCTTCCCCATTTTGTATCAGAAAATAAATTATCTCCTTTGTATTCCTTTGTTTTCTTTGATTACAATAATTTATCAGTCAGTGCCACATTTGATGCTTCAGTAGCTCAACCAAATCAAATGGTACTATAAGAATCATGTTCAGCAACCCTGCCAGGAATGGGAAGAGCTCATATGGATTCTGCCATCTGTGATAAATAGACGTAAGTTGAAGAATAAAAAGGATGATTCCCCCCCCTCTTTGGTAGAAGTTGATTTTGCAGCATTACTAACCCTCTCTGCATTAGAATTAAATGGAAGATGTAGGTTTTACAAGAGGTGGGTGGACGCTAAGCTGAAGACAGTCTGATTTCCAAAATAAGATTGATAAAGTGAACATTGGTATCACACTAGTTTTTATATTCAGAAAGGGGGGGGGGAGTAGGAAGCAGAAGGAGAAATAAGTTACAGTGACAGAGAGATGCTAGTTCCAAGGACATCATTTATTTAAACACCCACTCTTAAATCTGTTGTGCTTTGTTATTAAGCTGAGCTCTTTATTCTACCTAATATTGAAATGGAATCTGTAAACTATTTCCAAAGGATGTTGTGGAACTGATAGTAAAGCTTTTGACAGTGATTGGGGTAAAGAAGGGCAAGGCATCCAAAATGCTATTGGATGAGTCGCTCAAAGGGGTGGGCCAGCAAAAGAGTTATGGAAAGGGGAGATAAAAGAAGCAAGTCCTAGCAGAAGAACCTCTGAAGGTGGCACAGGGGAATACCATGGACAGGAACAGCAGATTGCAAGAGAGAGAGGTTTAGTACAGTGTTTTTCAACCTTGGCAACTTTAAGATGTGTGGACTTCAACTCCCAGAATTCCCCAGCCTGCGTGCTGGTTGGGGAATTCTGGGAGTTGAAGTCCACACACCTTAAAGTCATCAAGTATGAAAAACAATGGTTTAATAATAATAAGGCAAGGCCAGAGAGAGGAAGCAAAATTATCAGATACACTGATGCAATTCAGAAGAGAGGCATGCTGAAGATTATATAGGGATTTGAAAGAGTCAGCAAACCTCATCTGACCATTTGAAAATAAGTTAATAGTAACGTTTAACTCAGTTTTAAAATAAAAATGACTGATTAAACTCAGCTTGCACAATAATATGCATTTCGAAAACCAGCATTGCCTTGATTTAACTTTTCAACTGAATGTCTGTTTTCAAATGATTGAGATCATGAACTATCCAAGCATCAACACCAAGCAATTAAGGCTTTCAATAATTGTAATCAAGTATGAGTAATTGTGCTATATTTAAGAAATCACTCTTAATGAGGCTCTATGTTAGCTTAGCTAACCTTACCAATTACTGATCACATACGGAAATTGAAATACATGTTTTCAAGCTTCCCTAGAACATATGTTACTTAAGGGCTTAGACCCACAGTAATTTTACTTTACTTACTTACTTTATTCTCTGAAATAAAGAATTTATCTAAAAATACTACTATATGAAAGAAACAAGACCAAAATATCAGAATTAGTATCAAGAGTCAATAGGTCAGTATGGTATACTGTGGCATACAAATAGTTAAATCGCTAATACAGTTCTACATTAATATATTAATGGCAATATTTTGATTGCTAAAATAGCTGTTTATCAGTCTGAGACTAATGATCAACAGGAAATGAGTTACTCCATAGGAGACTTAAATGCTTCTTTGGACTCAGGGTGTTTATAGCTTTCCAATCTAGATATTTGCCTAATTATTCAATTTGCATGCAACAATATATGCTATTGTTACAACAATATGATGAGGAATAAATGAACAATAATATATGCTATTTTTTTAAAAAAATCCAGAGATAATAAAATACCTATTTTTCACATTTTTCTGTCAATTTGTCTAGTTTAGAATCGATTCATATGAGTAAAATCTTTTTTTTTCAGGATGATTGTCCAATTCCCTGTCTTATTATCCTCCCATTTTTAATTCTGTTTTGAACTGTCACTCTTCAGAGTTCTGCCAAGAAACACATCCTAAATTTATGAACGTTGAAACATCTCAAATTCCATTATTGTTTCAAGCTCCGGATTCTTTAACTTCTCAGGATTCTTTGCAAAGCTGCTCGTGTTTCTTTGGGCCTTCCCATTGCCACAATAACCCCCTTCATTGTTTCAAATACACAGAAGAATTCATCATGGAATTTCATATTAGCAATTTCTGAATTGGAATTCTTAGTTCTCCTCTCTGTGCAGCAATTTCCAGCGCACATCACTCATGGATGGAAGCCAGAGCCTCTGTCTCCAGCCCTGTCTAAATTAGGTTGATGCATTTATACAAGGACTGTAATTTTGTTTGGCCAAATTATAATAATCTAATACTGATTTTCCAGTTCTAGAGATTGCAGAGTTCTGATTAGATCATTGTATCTGCATTCAGGCACACATGACTTCCCTGTTAACTTAGGGTTGAAGTCTACATTCTCAGCTGTCACCCACACTTAGATTGAGAGAATCATAAATTATCTCTCAAACAGTAAGCTAGTAATTGTAAACCCTATGGGTTAGCCTTTTGTTCTGTTTTATTTTAATTGGTCTACAGTAGATGTGGAACTTAAGCCATTACTCTTTTGTTCAAGGCCACTTAGAACACTCATGTAAGACAACTTGCCGATATGATGCAACTCATTATCCAATGAAAATCCTAATTATTAATCTTTCATTTTCTTAACATCAGGCTTGGACCTGAGTTGAGTTGGCTTATTCCTTTTCTTCCCTGCAGCTCTTTACATTTCTAAAACTCTTCTGCGGACATTGGGGACTCTTTTGCAAGGCAATGCAAACAGCTCAAGTGATGGAAGAAATGGCAAAAATTGCCAGCTGATCTCCTTTCTCCAACAGGATCCTGGATCCCTCTGCCGGTAGAAGGTGTTTTTCTATTCAAAGAAGGGTACCTCTGGAATCTGACCCATTGACTTTTATAGGGTCATAGAAAACTGTCGTGTAATTATCATATCTAATTAGATTAATTAATCTACCTAATGCTATCTGTTCTGGCTGTCAGTTCTTTAGAGTTGCTGGCAGAGTCCTGAGATCCTTTAACAAGATATAGAAAAATGGAGACTTTCTTCATGTGTTCTTCATATGATCCTTTCCTTTAAAATTTGCACCCCTTTTGCATTCTTCATACTCTAATATGAGGCAGGCTCTAAAAAAATGAGCCTGTTGTAGAGAGCAGGGGGTTCTAAGGAGCAAAATGGAGACCTTAAAACTTATAAAGGTTTAGCAAGAGGCTCATAACAGCTTCAATGTTATGTTCAGTCACTAGTCAAAATCACCCCTTCTTTGAATCCTGTCCCTGCCTATTTTTGGAGTTAACTCTTAAACATGTGCAAAGCCTAGTGTGGCCCTTGAGTTGTCATTTGTGACTTAGTGCAATGTATGAACCCAGCTCTGCTGGACTAAACAATTGCATCTTATGTTCTTGGTGAACCCAGCCACATGGTTTATTCAGCAAAATGCAGTTTAACAGACCAAGGATAATAAGATGTATACAGGGAATTCACATAAACACAGTCTCTGAAGAGAGATTGTAGAAATAGGTAAAAGAAATATACTTTCACAGAAAAGCTTAAGGTAGGATTTAGAAATCCTGCATGAACTTAATATGCCTTAATACAGAGTTCCTCAACCCTGGCAACTTTAAGACGGGTGGAATTCAAGGCTGGCTGGGGAATTCTGGGAGTTGAATTCCACCCGTCTTTAAGTTGCCAGGGTTGAGGAACCCTGCCTTAATATGTAGAGAATAAAATTTAGCACTTCCTATGAACTTAACATGGCTTTCATTAGAGAATAAGATTTAGCACTTCCCTGTCTAACAGAAAATCTGGAGGAACTCTGCATGAAGTACAGGCAACCCAGAATGTAATGGCCCAGAGTAGACTAGTCAATGATTCATATCCTGATTGAAAATTTAGGAAGCTCTATATAAAGGATATTAAGGATAAAGGCAACCCCTTCCATCTCCTCTTGCAAGTACATAAAAACTTCATTTTAGTAGATCCTGGTGTTCCTGCCACATGGCACAAAAATGACGAACACTGAGCATTGAAGAAGCAGGAAAATAGCAGCAGATGTTCTCACTTCTCTTCCCGCTTCATAGATCAAAAGATTCCATCCCTCACTCATGTTTTATAATTAAACAGAATTTGGTTGAGGATAATCAGCAGTTATTCTGACAGTGAGCGAAGTAATACTTTCAGAAATACAGTTTTTCAACCTATAGGACTGAAAGCAAAAGAAGGAAATTAGAAGTGCTTGCAAGACACAGGTTTGGAAATACTCATTGTTCCAAAGTACACAGTTGGAAATTAGACACGGAATTCTTCTGAAGTTAGCACAGCCTTCCTCAACATGGGCTGGACTTCATTCCCATAATCCTCAGCCAGTCAAAGGCAATACTGGCTTGGAATGATGGGGTTTGTAGTCCAAAATATCTGTAGGCCTTCAGGTTGTGGAACACTCTTTCAGTGACATGTGGGCTGCACTGGCAAGTATCTCTCCATTGTCTCCAACTTTTCAATAACAATAACAACAACAACACTTGTATCATTTCAGTTATTAAATCACAACTCCTCCAAGGCACCATTCCTTATTGCTGGGTGGCCCTGGGTCTTCGCTTAAAATGGGCAATGCTATGATGGAAGCATCCTTTATTTAAGAGTGGGCATCCTACTGGTCCTTGTTCAAATCCATCTTAAAGATTTGAACAAATCTATCTTTAAATAAAAAAGAGCAGAATTCTCAAACTTGCTTCCAGAGAGCAAACAGTCAGGCATACTGATCGCCTGCCAAAGTTTTCCCCACTGTGGTGAGTTTATTTAAATCACAGCAATTATTTCTAAATCAGCATCTATATATCTAAATTAGCAAAAGCAAATGGTATGCAAATGTGTAGCCTTTTCTGTCCTGTGGCAGCATCACTTCTTTTTTTTCTACCTCTACTTTGTAAATGGCCACTTCTCAAAGGCAAGTGGAAGAGCTGGAAAGTATGGGCTGAGGCTTGTACCTGCAGGCATTTGAGGGCTCTGCACTGATATGAGGGCCACATGGGAGGACCGGTAGGATGCTCAGTCATGTAACCGTGCCTCATCCATATTATTCTGGTGCTTCCCCCCAACCCTCAGCTCACACAGAGAATCACCTCTCATAAGACCTGTGTGACATGTTATTATTTATTTTATAGGCCACCCAATTCCTAAACAACTCCTAAATGTGGAATCCTTGGTACTTGCTCTCTAAGCGGGGTTGTTTGTAGACATTTAATTACCCAACTAGGTTAACATCATCAGCATGAGTGAGGGTGGAGTTTACTCCCTGTTTATGTGCAAGTTACTTGGGTAATGAGACATCTGCAAGCAAACAACCAAGCTCAGAGAGCACCAAGAACTCCATAGTTCAACCCTGAGCTACAGATGTTCTCTTCTTATTGGAACTCCTAGATGATTAAAGGAGTATGGCTCAAGGTGCACGTGTGTAAAGAGTCAGTATGCTTGGACAAAAAAGACTCCTGGATTCCATGTTTACTGAAGTAAAGTGAAAAAGGGATCATGCAGAAGAATTCTTGTGTACAAAGAAAAGTTGGTTAAAGGAAAGGAGTGCCAATAGGGGTAGATTTTGAGCAGCATTAATAAGAAATTATGGATGGCAGAGAAATGCTAACCACATGGATAGGCACATAATCCTGTCAAAAGCATACTGTAATACTTAGCAATGTTCCTATAATGAGCATATAATTCTTGTCTGAGAGGAATATGTTTAATTAAAGCTGAACTATAATATTCCATCCATTACATGTCATTCTTTGATAAGATTGACAGCAACTACTTTGAAGATTTCAGAGGATATAAA
This sequence comes from Python bivittatus, assembly GCF_059951505.1. Lineage (NCBI taxonomy): Eukaryota > Metazoa > Chordata > Lepidosauria > Squamata > Pythonidae > Python > Python bivittatus. The sequence goes on along the minus strand of NW_028277086.1, from coordinate 17,986,111 downwards.
CGTGTGGAGGTGATATTAGCTTTCTAACTGATAGGGCAGCTGTAAATTCAGGAATTAGAGAAGCTTCAGGTGGCCATTCAAGTCAGTGCTTTGTTAATAAGTTGCATGGCTGACTACAATGACCAGGAAGTTGCACTCAGAAATTAGGGTAGAATCCCAGGTCAGCTTTCTGTAATATCTGCTTCCTAAACACTTATCTTGCTAAACCAAAGTGGATAATTTAGTATCAACCCTTAGGAATATGTTTCACTATCTTAAAAATGGATGTTAGATAGATACAATCCTCTAAAATGGGTATATTCATGATTTCAAATGAAACTGTTTTCGCCATCACTTCAGATGGATTCTTAACAAGGAATAATAACACGTCTTCATCTCTGCTAGAAAAAAAAATTAACCAAGTTAATGTAGAGAGGACAAAAAATATTTGCACAGAACCCACTTTTCCCTCATAGGATCTTCAGATATAGTAATTGAAGGATGGTAAGTAAAAATGATTTCCCAAGACTCCCAAATGGTCCACACAGACATCAGTGTGCACAGACTCCATGATATATCTATTTTTTTTCCAAAAAAAGATTCTTTTCATTAAACAAATTAAATGGGAAACTAAAAATTTAAAGTCAAGAATCCCTCAAGTTGAGCTCAACTCCTTGTTGACTACATGTCTATGCCCATGTGGTTTTCTTAACAATAATGAAGAAGTAGTTTGCCATGATCTTCCATGATTTTTTAAAAACTTTCCAATCTAATCTTCAGCCTGGAGATTGGTGTAGGTGTGTAGGTGTGTCTCCCATCTAAGTATAAACCAGGTTTGAACCTGCTTAGCTTTTTCAAAAGCATCCAAGGTCAGCATACTGCAAACAAAAGTATCTGCCTTAAGCATAATCATTATTTCCAATAAAATGCAAGACAGAGTTATTCTTAGGAAAGAAAAATGATAGAGTAGCACTTTTGTGCTTTGTTTTGAGGTGTCAATCTGATAAATGTGTATTTTTAACTTCTTGTGCCCTTCATTGCAGCCTATACCATGCTCTCAAAATTCCAAAAAATATGGCTGTAAACAGTGAGAGTAGTTTGTTCCACAGGAAATGCATGCCAATAAGTTGATGAACTTTCTTATGGGTTTTCTAACTTCTTGTGGCTGTATGGAGCATCCGTTCAATATTACTTTAGACATGAACATTGATCTGCTAAATGGAATGGAAAGGGGTGGGAATGGAGTAACTAAGTATAGGTTTGCCTCCATACTCTTGACAATAAGAGTTGCAAAGCTGATAATGCTGCTTGACCTCAGAACTGAACCAGGACTCTGGGTATCATGCTTCTTTCTTTAAAATTTTCGTGCCGATTGAACAAAAAAGCATTTTTCTCATATCAGCCATAATACTGTCCCATTGAAGAGGTTATTGTGGAAACTCATCAGGGCAAAACTTTGCTTTATCATCACTTCAGGTGAAGAGTTTTTGGGCTACCAACTTGCCATGCTGGATCTTCCTCCCTTCATGGATTTCCATGATATGATTCTGAGCATATACTCATCCTTCTCAAGGAGAACATCAGGAATCCTGAGCTTTATTGATAGAGAACCAGAGGAACTGTGGAATGAACTTAAATAAGTTGTTGAATGTGAAAAGGGACTGCCAAAGATGAAGAAACAGAGGAAAGCCAAAAGGATGTCAGAACAAACTATGGAAATCGCCAAGAAGAGAAGAGAAGCCAGAGCCAAGAAAGGCAAAAACCTCAGGAGGAACTTAACAAACAGCTTCAGAGAGCTGTTAGAAGAGACAAGAAGCAATATTACAACAATGCCTGTCAAGACAATGAAGATGGAAACAGACATGGAAGAACAGGAAAAGACTTTCAAAAGATCTCTGAACTCAGAAGGAGGTTCCAACCTCAAGTTGGTATGCTAAAGGATGCTAATGGACAGATAGTAACTGATTCAAAGGAGATTAAACCAAGAGAGCGGGAGTAGCTAATGGGCTCCACAGATATTTATGGTACAGGAACACAAAAGAGGATAAAACCCTAAAAGTATACAATATGAGACAAAAAAAAAGCTTGACAAAAGTATTGAACTCCACAAGGAAAACAATAAGTTCAACAATTGCACTATTAGCCTGTCCTTAAATGCTTTTCATGTTGGAGACAACTAGTGTACAGTGAGAAAAATGTAATTATATTTGCAAACATGGTCCACCCAGACCCCACAAATAGATTAAAGATACAGCAAGAATTATTCAGAGAAGGCTGGAACATACCATGGCTGACATATCTACAAATTGCTGGAAGAGTAAATCTGACCTCAAAAATAAGGGAGGGACATTAAGAAAAATGACAGAATTTGAAATGCTTATATTCTGTTTAGAATGTAGAATAGGTGGTGTAGAATCAAAACCATCTATTAGTCCATATATATAAACTTCTACTTAAATACCATACAGAGACAGGACAACTAAAAACATGTATAATAAATTGGATGCAAAACTTCAAAGAAACAGTCCCAATGCAATAATGGGAAAACCCAAAAATATTGGAAAGACATGCAGCACCATTCAGAAATTCTTAGAGGTTAAATTTGAAATGAAACCACAATTTCTTTTAACTAGGTATAATTCCAGAACATACCAATAAAAAATACCATAATTTATTAAGATATAATAAGAGAATAAAGAATAGATAAAAAATAAATAGCAACAAATTAAGGCATATGTCACCTGTTTTCATTGAAGAGCACACTAAAGAGTTTTGGGTCATTTTGTTTAAACTTGTTTTTGAACCAGCCAAAATGCACATTGGGAGAATCAATGCAACCACAAGAATTCTCATCTGTTATCAGGCTAGACAGAGGGAGACATAGTGTTGGCACCAGTGAGTTGGATAATAAATTACATAAAGGAAAACAACAAACTTTAAAATGTTGCTGTCTTCAGCTAGTAATTGATTTTGGATTGCATTTATCCTCTGTTGCTTGCTTGGAACACAAGCTATTCTGATAATCAAGCCTTTCAGAAGTACATTTCACACTGATGCATAACACTAATATTGCCATTAGAATATAGTAGGAGAAAGACATTTTATGGACTCTCATAAATTATGTGCAATTTCTTTCCATTAGGGTTTTGTTTTTGAGAAAGATAGATAGCCTACTATATAATGCAACCCAAAATAGGTTAAAAAAAAAAAAAAGATACAGATTCCTTCAAGTGAAGCTTTAGTGCTAGCAACCATGTATACATCAGTGTTTTCTCATCAGAAATACAGAAATGGTTTATCATTACCTTCTTCAAGAATGTTCCAACTCTTGTTTACAGACCTGATATTTGCAAATATAGTTAAGCAGGGGCAGGCTTGGGTCATGCTTGAAGGTCTACCATTCAAGAACTAACCAAGCCTGACCATGCCTAATTAACTATGTCAGGTTTGATTAGTGTACAGTTAAACAATGTCAAGCTTGGTTAATACTTGGATGGTAGACTTCCAAATACTAACCAAGTCTGGCTCTGTATATCTAACGAAGCCTGACCTTATTGAACTTCTGCACCCAGGCTACATCAGCCAGATGTTGCCACCTACTCAGTCCTGTCCAACATATTGCTTTGGCCCTGAAAAGTTGACTGAAAAAGCACTTTTTAATAATGCACCACCATCAACAGTCTTTTGTTGTCTGGACTATGAGTCCCTAAAGGAGATTAGCATTTGAGAGCATGTTAGTCATAATTAATCGGAAAAGTTAGCACTAATTTGCCTGGCATTCAAGTCAGACCATCTTGCAGAAGAATGAAACCAAGACAGCTCCTGCTTTTTATAGTCGAAAAGTAAGAGGGAGAGAAAAGAAAAACAGTTATGGAATACCTACTGTATCTCCAAGAATTCTTGTCCTCAGTTTTGTTGCCTTTGTTTACACTTTTCCCCTGCTTTACATAACTTTAATGACCCTGAAAAGCAAAAACATGATGGGTATGCATGCTTCATAAGCTTATTATTTGTTGCACTGATATACTGACTTTTCTCTGCAATCTCAAATAAGTTTGCAGGCGGAAGAAGAGGGTCTTCTCTAATTTCTTGCCCGCAGCAAAAATACATTTTTATTTATATTAAAAATACATTTTTATTTATTTATACATTTTATATATATTTGGCTGAGAGAGAATAACATACCAAAGTCATGTACTGAACTCGATGGTCAAGTGGAGCCTTGAATTTGGATTTCCCCAGTTGAAATTCAATCTTTTAATTGCTATATCACCTTGGCTATTGTGGAACCCAGGCAAATTTCTAATGCTCCTAAGCAATTAAAAATATTGCAAATGTCTTAAATTCATTACATTCTCTATTATTCATCTTTTATCTGATGCATTTTGACTGCACTGGGTATTGTTGCTCGGCAACTTTTGCAACAGACCAAATTATTTATTTAGAACAAATTATTATTTAGAACAAGTCATTTAGTAAAAACTATGATGCAAACACTTTAATGAAGGAATAAACAGTATAAGAACAGGAGTTTGCCATATTGGAGAGCATGATCTTAATATAACTATTAGCTAATCAAGAAAAAACCTTGAGTGACCCTAATCATGGATTTCCCACATCACAGCTGGTTTGGCTATAGCAAATAGACATTTCATTGCTCACAAATTTGTTCTTCTTAATCTGCATGACATTGTCCAAAAAGGCCTGGGATATAAACTGTTAGGCAGATGTAAGTATTTGCTGTGGCATTTTAAACAAACAGATCTGGGCTGAACGCAGTAGATGGAACAGTTTCAAACTACCAGATCTGAGATACAGAAATCACAACAGCCGTTAGATGGCAACAAAGAGTTGAAGGACATAGGATGTTATCACTGTGTCACTATCTAATGATTATCTGGAGTTCTGCAGACCAGAATTTGCAGCCCTTGGCAAGCAAGCCCATATCAAGGTAGGTTGAAACATCCTGAGGTTAGCCTAGGGTGGATTTTCCCACTGATACATTTTCCTGATTATGATGGTTGGAAGAATAGGCTAGAGCTACACAAGCTGTTACCCACCAAACAGAAAACTGACATGCTGGTAGGCTATGCTTGATCCTGGGAAGCGTGTGGGTAGTATATATTTCCCCTATAAATTCTGCAGATCTTAAAATACAAATTATATTTTTCTGGAAGAATGCCAAGACTACAATTCACTAGTAGTCCAGGTGCTTCCAGAAGCATGGATTTTTTTTAAAAAAAAGAAAATTAAAATAGATGCTGCATATTATATATTGTATAATATATAATGCCAGAAGCACGCTATTTTTAAAAAAAGAATTAAAATGGACGACATGGTGCATATTAAATACTATATATTTCTCAGTAAGAACTATGGGCTTCCCCCATCCCTTTCCTTCTCTTTCTGTCTCTCTCTCTGTGTGATTGTTCTTCTTAAAAAGACCTCAAACCCATTTTAAGCTTTGGTAGAGTCATCTAATTGGAAAGAACATTTATTCTTCCTTTAAGGCAAATGCATAAAATTAGCTCTGCTGTAAAGCACGTATGAAGAGATCATAAAACACATCAGAAGTAATATGATCTGACACAGCTCAGCTGTAGTATTACTATATTTACATTTTGTTGAATACACTGGGAGAGAGAGGAGCACACATTTGAAGCTTTCTCCTAAAATTTGTAGCTGGGATTGACCCAACATAAAGACTAAGCTGAAATGGGACTGGGTTGTGCTTCAGTGTGTTGTATGAATTTGGCCATTAAATTTAGCCCTCCCGAACAGCATCTCCCCCAGACATCCGTATGGCTCCTATCCTGATGGTGTTTCACAAGTCTTGAAAAACTTGGGTTTGCTCCCAGGCCTGAGGGTAGGATGGTTGCTGAACCCCTGTGGGTTTTGGGAGGATGTTGTGTTATTCATATTGAGAAGAAAGTTATTCTTGTTTTGTTTTATTGTTCATGGCTTTTCATATGTAAACTGCCCAGAGCTGTTTGGAATCAGGTGGCCTTTAAATCTAATTAAATAATTAAATTGAATAAAATTAATTAATTATTTGGATTTTGTTTGTTTGGATATAGCATGTTATGAGAACACAGTGATTGTGTCTTGGTTAATCCAGTTTTAAGGTTGAGCATATTGTATGAATCTAGTAGATAGGGTTTTAAAGATGCTTGCAGTGCATGCTGATATATCATTGATCCCCAGTGATAACTTAGAACATCACCCAGCCATTGTTGAGCTTGTCCTCGTAACCCTTATCTTGGCATAACAAGATCATTAGTGGGAGAAAGTTCTAAGCCTCATTATGCCTTCAAATTGAGTTGGGCAATCTTGTAGAGCTGTTGTCTCCAATAAAGCATCGGAGAGAGAGTGTGTGCGGAGTGGGTTAGGGTTAGGGTCACCAAAATTCGGAAGCATGATCAGAGGGAGTTCTAGATATAGGTTGTCCATCTGACCCAGACAGTGCTGTGGGCTGTGAAGTGGTGTGTGGTGTGGTGATGGTAGTAGTGGTGTTGGGGAGGTAGTCAAGATGATGTCTGGGACCACGTGAAGCCCTACTCCTTTTCCAAGTATGTCAAAACAAAAGTAAAAAAGGGAAGGGCTTGGATTATGTGATCACAGCCACCGTCTTAATTTTTTGACACCCTCTTCCTCCCTCCCTTCCCGCAACTCCTCTGCAGAGCAGTCAGTTTCTAACTAGTGTGCCAGGAAGTCTATGGCAGATAAGATTTGTCTTCTTTGGATACTATTTCTCTGAGTTTTCCTGCTGTTACAGTGGCGTGCATTCTCCTTTTCTTAAACACAGATTGAAATGCTATTCTCAGCAGAATGTACCAAACATAGTTTGTCCTTACCCAAGTCAAGTGCCCAATATCTAATCCTACTAGGAGTAAACATGTGGGTGTGTGTATTGCTCCCTCCCTTCCCTTTCTCTATAGATACTTAATAAATAAGAAAATAGCCATCAGTACCACTAATATTAAATTAAATAATCAACAATCAGTGCGCATTTACTATTTCATGATGCCGAACACCACATAGCTCGCTGCCTAACTAGGAAGCTTGCCCTGTGCCATTTTAGACATGGGGTCCAAAGGAGAAGAGTTTTCCATTGAGTTGCACCTGAAAGTAGTGATAGGTTATGGAAATCTGGCATCCAGCTAATGACCATAATCAGATTTGCTTCTGCAGAGAGAAAGCAGGAAATGAGCTGAAATTCCATCAAAAGAACTCAAGCAAGACTCAGTGTCTCAACATTTGAACGCAGAAGTATTAAGTTGCTGACAGTGTTAAAGCAATGATATTTCTTTTCTATCTTTTCTTATAAGGAGATGCTACTTTGGAGAGTTCTGTGTATTTAGAAAGCAAGATTTGCATCTGTTTGTTTGCTGGGGGCTGCGGTTAACGTTTTTGGGAGACTATGGGGTGCCATTTCAGATCCTCCAAAAACTTCCTTCCTTTTTTCTTTTCTTTCTGCACTTTTGGCTTCGTTCTCTCTCTCTCTCTTTCTTTACCTTCTTTCTTTTATCTTAAATATTAGTTCTTGTTAGTTTTTATCTTTCTTGTTTAAACATTTAATAAAGTTATTCCAAAAATTAAAAAAAAAAACAAAGCACTTGCTTCGGCAGGTATGAGTACCTGTTTCCAAATCAGAAAGCAACCGTATCTTTTCCTAGGGTCACATGGTAGTTTTGGAAGCTGTTTCCAACTGTTTCCACCTGGGCAAGCATGCACAGCTGCTTCACTTCATATATTTCCCAGCCAAGAAAAATGGCTTTGCATTCTGCACACGTGGAGGCAGAGTCTTAGGTGAAACCCCCATCCTAAGTGGGATGAAATAATGAAAGAAGTTTTGACAGTGTTAGAAATATTAGCAGCCTCTCTTGATTTATTGTTGCCCTCACCATCAGCTGTAGCCTCTGTCACCTACCCCTGTGGATCAGGCACTGCAAGTGGTCCAGGGCAATGTTTCTCAACCTTGGCAACCTTAAGGCATGTGGACTTCAGCTCCCAGAATTCCCACCCAGCATGCTGGCTGGGGAATTCTGGGAGTTGAAGTCCACATGTCTTAAAGTTGCCAAGTTTGAGAAATACTAGTTCAGGGGAAGTAGGAGCTTCCTGATAAAGTAGGAGTGGAAAGTCCTCCAACCCCACCCCACAGATCAAGTTCTGGCAGCTAAATCCACCTCTCTAGTCATCTCTTGAAACTCATCACCTGCCCCAGTCATACCCCGTGGTAGGAAAAGCAACTTGCCTTGTGCCGTACCTTAATTTGCTCTACAGTAAATTGTTAAGATGGTGGCACTTACCAATCTTGCAAACGAGGCAGGTTAAGAAAGGCTGGTGAGACAAAGCAATGTTATATTGCCTGATGTATTTTGTGCCACCTCACAGACTGGAGGACAGCACATTAAATTAGCTATCAGGGTGTTCTTTTGGTTTACTTAAGTCTCTTCCATTTTAGGAGGGCAGAATAAGCCTCTATAATAGCCTTTTGGAAGGCTGGCTTTGGAATAATAAAAATATTGAAACAAAATCTGGGTGATGGTCCTTCAGCTACCTTTCTTTTGAAGCCCTTCTTGGATTTTGCAGTGGCTTGTTGTTCTCTCCTCTCATGCATTTTCTTTGTGTGAATGCCTGGCTGATCTTTATCTGAGGCTCGCTTCCTGAGGGATGCTCAACTCAACTGACAAGTATTTGGATGGTATTATAAAACATGTCCTCGTGATTTCAGAGATAATGCCATTTAAAGAAAACAGATTTATCTTGAAAGTTTTCCCTGAAAACCAGAGGGCTGTTTAAATGTTTTTGGACATAGATTTGTGCACTGAAATGAGAAATATGTATTCCTACTTAGCCTGTTTAATGGGATCTTTTAAAGACATGCTGCTGGGATAAGAAATATCAGAGTAACTGGGTTTAAAAATAACATTTTCAAAAAGACTTCTCTTGTGGTTTTAAACTCACTGCAGATTTTTTTCAAGGATTGCAGGGTATGTCTCCTCAGTATGGAGGGGTACATATATTGTTCATATTAGTATATTAGCCCCCTACAGCCTTATTTATTGATTTAATATATAGAATACTCCATCTCAGTGACTTTTGGTGGTTTACCTGATAATCTACTTCTGCAAAAATCATCTTCTGAAGCAAATTAAAGAATAGAAACTTACTTTGCATGCCATTCCATTTGTAAAGAGAAAGTGAAAAATCAGGAATAGATGGTAAAATATATCACACGGTCCAGAAAACTGCAGGATGTGATGTAAGCAGGTGTGGTCTCCAGTACTTTGTTCCAATCTAGCTGTAGCCCAGCTCTGACTGGCTGCAGTGTCAGGCATGACCCCTCGTCTGAGTGGCTGTTCATTGCCTTGTACGTCATTGCCTGGGCTGTTATGTTGTCTTCAGCTTTGCTATAATCTTGCTGTTGATAGCCCATGACATTCAACCCTGACATCTTTCAGTGAGCCTCCTTTCAGTTTCTACCCCATGCTCCCCTTGCCTTCTTACTTGCTGTCCATAGTTCTGCAAAACTTCCCTTCCCTCTTTTTTTTAATCTTTAAGTTGTAAAGCAGGAATATTGTAACTTCCTTTCTATCAAGCTGGACCATCATTTTTTTCTTGCTATGAAGTTTCCTTAGATTTACAGAGCAAGCTAGGAATGAAACCACTACCTGTTCCCAATTGTTTTGACTGTGGCATCAGAGCAAATGAAGCCACCATGGGGGGGAGGGGGGGAGAGGGAAAAAAACTGAATTGGACTGTGCTAATGTCAAGGAGATAAAGTGGGAGAGGAGAGCAAAGGAATCAATGTGTGCAAATATCTAGGAAAACAAAGAAAAGGTTTGGTAACAAATGAGTCTGGAACAATCCCTAAAAGGAAGATGTATGCCATGGTAGACCAGTCCACACAGGAGCCACCCAGCCAGTCTTCACTACATAGATAGGAAGGACAACAAGCAGGAAAACGACCAATCAGATCTTGTAGTCACGGTCCAGATTGAGCACCAGCCCAGCCTTGTTGCCAGCCTACTGGAATACAGACTGAAATGTTGGAAACAGCTGGAGCAGCACGGGAGACCAAGAGCTTTGGTGAAATAGTCCTGAGGATCACAGTGGGTAGAATACTGCAAAGTTTGGGGATCTGGGTCATACAAATGGGAGCATCCAGGCTTTTCTGCTTTCTTCCAGGATTTTAAGGCTTACCCTACAGTTTTTAATGTGTGTACTGCAGTTTAGAACCTTTTGGCACCAGGAGGATAGTCCATGATCAGCATCTTACTCATCTCAAATCTTCCCATGTAAACAAGTTTTTTGAACAATTCTGTGATGTTTATGTATGTGCCCCAGGGATGTCTCTTAATTGTTGCCAATATAGAAAGTATTCTTTCCCTTCAACAATAATGTATAAACCAACAAGTACTGAAAATGACATCAGTGTTTTGGAAATACGGACTATTGCTTATGAAAACATCTTTTTTTGATGTTGTTTTTGCTGAAATTGCTCTCATGGCAACATTTTGAGTGCAGCCATGTTGGCAAAGATGATTTGGCAACTGCTAAAGTCACTTTTTTTTCTCAAAGTCATTACACAAGTTCAATGTTTACAAAGTTGAGAAGCTGTTTCAGTCTTTGTTGGCTTTTCTGTTCAAGAAAATGAACTGCAGTGTCAAGGTTGGAAGCTTCTAATCCCTTACAAGGAAGTTATCATATTTGTCAGCATTCTCTGGAGAAGTGAAATTCTGTTGTCCTGTTCTGGTACTTTTTGGCCAAGAAGATGCTGTGGTAAATGTAAGCCTTCCCAATCTTCAAGGAGTGTTTTCTTTACTGCATTGTGATGGAGGAAAGTGGCCCTTCCACTACAATACATAAGAACAGAAAAAGGAAGCTATTGGAAGAGTCCAAAGGCCTACCTACTTCAGCATTTTGTTTAGCCATAACGGTCAGCCAGATATCTATTGGAAATCCACAAGTAGGTAAATCCTTTTGGACCACAGTTCACTGCTACTGTTCTTTTTTTGCTTATGGAGGTAGCATATGGCTATGCCTAGTAGCTATCAGTAGCCTTATCCACTGTGAATTTGCCCTATAGTTTTTGAAAACTATCTAAATCTGGTTGCTATCGTTATGACTTTTAAAAGAACCTGTTGCTTGATGCAAGATGAGGATCTGCCATTCAGTCCTTCCATGTGTTCCACTCTTCCCTCCATTTGCTCTTTTCTATATAACCTTTCCCTTGTGGTGATAGCACCATCGATCACCTTCTAGCTGGCCAAATGACCATCTGCTCTGTAGGCATCACTCTGGGTGAGTATTCACAGTGCTACTACCAGCCATGTCTTAGAGTTGTACTCCTTGAGCATCATAAAGTGGTCACTGCTGCATGAGATAGATTAGGAGTCAATAGGTCAAAGTGTGGCCTCAGTATACTGCCCAACTTTGTCCACTGTTTGAAGTATTGTTATGCCTAGAGGTTGCACCAACCTTGACAGCTAATCTATGGTTCGGATTTTACTAAGTGCTGTTTGAAACAGTGCTTTGTTTGGGTATATCCTGTATCTCACACTATTCTTTTTCACAGGCTGATTATGAGTTATAATATGATGAAAAAATGAGAAGAAAAACTTCTGATAGGAAATTAATTCAAGAAGGACAGCTCTATCAGCAGTGTTGGTCACGGGGTGGAACCAGATACAGTCATCTGCTGGTATTAGTGTAGATATGTAAATTGGTGGAACTTTTATTCCAGTGATTTATATTAAATATGAATAAATCTGCATCTATCACCTTGATGTTTATAAGGAGCTTCCATAGTCAGAGATGACATATTGTTTCCGTATTCAGAGATGACATATGTCAAGATGCTGGGAACAAATCAAGGGGAAAGGAGTTCTTGTTTTGATCTGAGATGCTTGTTAGAAGAAGAATGTTGGACTTGAACAGTCCTTTCCAACTTATATATTGATCATCATTGCCCATATTAATAGGAATTGATATCTAGAACATCTGAAGAAAATGATTTTGGTAAAAGCTGGACTAAATGGTTTTAGTCTACTTAATCAATAATGCATTTACTGCTAATAGTTTATACCCTGTTTTCATAAAAAGTAAACCAGAGAGGATCTTGAAATAATAGCTGTAATATAGCATCTTGCCATTATACAGATTCAGTAACAAAATGTGTACTTTTGTAGTATTACATTTCATAAACTGTTACAGAAGAACATTAAGAATAACAAATTATTTCATTACATCAGGAAAATGTTACCATCTTTATTGTCATCACAAAGCCTTAATTGATTTTAGGATGGAGTATAACACTCCAAAAGAGATGAAAATTTAATCTTAATTATCCATGACTTTTAACAAGAGCAGTAGTCTATCTCAGAAAGATGATCCTAGAAGTGAGGAAGAAATGTTTTGTATTTGATATGAAGAAATTTAGATTCTTCACAATTCAGAATAAGGTGAACAAATTTGTTAATTGTTTGAAATTGTGCTGTCTACTGTAGCCCCCCCATGCAGATTTGGAAATATGAGAAATTGCCATAGGAACCATCACCAAATAGCTACCATGAGAGGCTGCATAATTATAAAGGACAATTAACTCTGTAAAAGCAATTCTTCCACCCAAAATTCCTTAACCAAAATTGTATAGGCAGAACTACTATTTATTATATTATATTATATTATATTATATTATATTATATTATATTATATTATATTATATTATATTATATTATAATATTATATTATATTACAGTACAATACATTATTATATTTATTGATCATATTTGTATAGCTGCCTATCTCATAAGAGAGTGATTCTGGGCAGTGTGCAACATTCAATTAAAAAGGAACAATAAATACATATAAAACAATAATTAAAACTATAAAAATTCTTTAAAAAAACAGACAAAACAGGAGAGGATGATGTTACCCATAGTAAGGGAGCCTTTGCAAAATCTCCCTGCTCCTCTGGGACCCCTAGGCCTGATCATATAGCCAGGTATTGAGGGACTTCTGGAATGTTAAGAGGGATGGGGCTAATGTCACTTTTGGGGGCAGGGGAAAGATATGGCAAGATATAGCAAGATATAGAAATAGAACCACATTTTTCCTACAATTTTAGAGGATGCAGGAACTTCTTGCAACTTAAATCCTGTAGCATATAGCAAGGATTTGGGCAGCATATAAAATGAAATAATAATAATAATAATAATAATAATAATAATAATAATAATAATAATAATAATACAATAACTTTAACAGGCAAACAAGAACATCTGCCTATCCCAGGTCCTTAGAAAGGACTCGATAGGTGGATAAAAATGCCAAATCCAGTCTAAACATCTGGCTGACTGTGTGACCAACAATAATAAATGGTAGAAACTGAATTTGTAATAAGGAAGGCCACAAGACAGAATGAAAGGGTTAATTTGAATTATTTCAAGTGTTGTGTAAAAGGAAATTTACTAAATGCAAGCATATATCTAATGTATGGCCTTCAGCCTCTGATGAATGATGTTAACACCTACTTTTTCTTTTCATGACAGGAGTCTCCTGTCTCCAGTCTCCTATCATCTGTATGCTTATGTTTTTTTACAAACATGTCTTTCCTCTGTGGCTTTAGCTGGAATTTTCTCACCGTCCACACACACAAATGAAAGTGATTTCACTTTTGAAAAGGCCCAAGAAAAAGGGGGTGCTAAACACTTTCTCAATTATTTTTTGCCAGGGCTGTGCTCTTAAGATAAACGTTCATCCACCTTTACCTTTGTCTTCTGCTTTTGTCTCTCAACTTTGCTAAGGATAACTGTTTTTCTGTTCCATTATCTACCTAATAGTTTTCTTCACACATTACTGTGCACAAATGAGGACACAAACTGGGTTAACATTCAATATAAGAACTACTGTTCTAGCACCTATCCATGCTCAACTGAAACCTTAAGAAAGCTGGAGTCAAGTAATTCCTTAGATCCTTGCTAATTTTGAACTTGAAGAGCGTTACTCATTTTGAAGTCCAAGACTCCTGCGTTATGAAAAAGTGTAGACACAATGGCAATCTGGAACTTTCAGATGGTAAAAGTATTATAGTCACAGGCCAGGAGAATTCAAGGTAACAGAAAGGGTTGCTTTGAATTGTATCGCCTGAGTCCAGCTGGGCTTCTGAGCCTAAGAGCATGACCCATAGGATGTGATTTAAGATGAGGACTGAGTACATAAGCATACTTAGGGAGGTAGCAATGCCATCATCCATCATGTACAGCTACATGTTCTGTCTGAGCCCTTATGATTTAAGAGGAAATTATGAGCAGGACTCATCTCTCTCTCTCATACAAATTTAATGCCATGAAGTAGTTTAATTGGTGTATTGAGCTATGATTTCATGTCTTGCTGATGTTGAATTTTCACGAAACATTTTAAAAAGCAAAGACTGTTGGTTTGACTGATTTGTTAAGCTTTGGTTCTGCATTCACTCTATACATGTTCTTACATTTTATTATTTTAATGTTCAGGCAGTGAAGAACACCAGCAAATCACTTTCTTTGTTGCAGCTAGTGTTCAGCCCTTCAGCAAGCAAAAATATTAGCAACAGGCCACATGTTTCCCTTTGTTGTGTTTGCACCTAGCAGATAGGTAGACCAAAAAAAGACAAGCTGGATATGGTACATAATCTTGATTTTGCAAAGTAATTGCAATTGCAGTACCAAAAGAAAAATTAACCAAGAGTATGATTTTTTTTTAAAAGTAAAAATTCATAACATTAAGAAAACCTCAGGAATGGAAGTATAATCTGTATCTGGGTGTCTGGATATTTTTGTTTTCAGGCTGAAAAATGTGTTACTTGAAAGAAATGTTAACGACATTACCTCTTTTCTTCTGTTAATGTATTGGCTCAGTGCCACAGGTTTTATTTAAATAATTGAAAGGACTTCTCATTGAAATAAGAAGAATGGTGGTGGTTCTGATAACATATTCTATTAAAAAATAACAGATTTTTCAGTGGGTGAGATCAGAGTTGTGTTTCCATTTATTCTAATGTTTTCCAAAATGTTTAAAAATCATCTGTTTGTATTTAAAGTTGGCAGGGTAGTCGCAATCCTCATAGACTGCTACCCGTTTACTCTTACAGAACTATGGGGCAAAACAGAGGATCAAGAACGTTGTTCTTAATTCTCATTGTGATTTATTGTCAGAACACTCAAAATGTTTTGATTCTTTTATCCTCTTACAACTTGAAACATTTTGATGGAACAGCTCAAAACAAAATGTGTTTTCCATTTTGTGAATAGTTCTAGGCAAACAGGGATCGTCTACAGCCCTAGGCAAACATAGATTGTCAACGCTTGAAATAAAAATGTCTAGTACTTGGACCAAGTTTGGAAGATTGTAACATCAAGAATATTGAATAACCTCACAGCAGTGAACCCAGGAAGTATACCTGGAAGTTTTGGGTGACTCTGAGATTTCAGTAGGAGTCTAAGGTAGTAATATAAAGTCCTGAGATGGAAGAACAGAAGAAACTTTGGGAGTGGTGGAGAACAGAAACAAAGGATAACCTTCTAAATGTCCAGGCTTCTTCTGCCTTGAAGGGAGCAACGGAGTGGTAATGGTGTACCTTCAAAATGCTAAACTGTTTATTTAGAGGAGGATACAAAACTCTCATATCCTATTCAACACACTGTCGTTGGTTAAATGATCTTCATACTGACTGAAACCTACCTTACTGTCGTGAAAGTAAGAATAACAGTTCCAAATAGGAAGATGATTCTGATTCATTCTCCTCTTGTTCCTGAAGAAATCAAAATGCTCGCTTCTTTGCAGATCAATAAACATAAACAAATGCACCATTACATTTAACTTCATTATTCTTGCTTTCTGTTCAATTATTTCATTTGCCATTTCTGTTATGGTACTGTAAGTATTCCATCTGGCACATTCTATATAATGGTCTGTCTTTCCTTTGGAGCTCTCTTCTTATGACAATTATATTCCAAAGTAATTGGAAACCATTTTGGATACTGTGTATGCTTTTAACTGCTGTTGTCCATTTACATAAATCGCATTACAGATTTTGGATGAATTCATATTTCCCACAATTTCTATTTAGGGCTCATTAAAATGACCTGGAAACCAACTGTTTGTTTTTTAGTTGCAAGGTAATGGAAAGGTAAATGTATTTTGAAGCAAATTAATTGCCTTCATTGCCTTTTGAACTTTCTATTGAAATATTTCTATTTCTAGTGGAAAATGAGCCATTTAAATCCAGACAGATTCGTTCAGTACCAGACTAGATGATGATAACATTATTACTATTTCAAAGCCTATTTACATAATAAATATAAGATTCTGTGATGCTAGATTGAAAATACAAATTATATACCAAGCCAAGGGGATAGCTGATGACAATGCCTTTAGCACCTCCTTATATAGTCCTTCAAGGGATTTTGTAGGGATTACAGAATTCCTTAGGTTTTTTCCTCCTTTCAGGCTGGGTGTAAGGGTCTGGCTTCAGAGGAGGATAATTAAAATTTACTGGGGGAAAAAAGAAAGAAAGAAAAACTATGTTGGCTATGAATTATAGGAATTCCAAAATATTTAGCAGGTATGGCATCAAGCTGATATTGGTTGTACTTGAAAAAGATAAGTGGGGTTAGATCAGGTTAGATCTGGAAGTTTATAGCAAATTCCAGAGTGGGAAGTAAGGCTGGGAAGTCAAAAAAGGCAGGGATGTCTGCAAGATATCGTAAAAAAGGTCAAGAAGGCAGCAACAAGAACGCGACTGAAGCTCCATCTGTTTTTTATGTGTGTTGCACATGCAACACATAGGCACAGCTACAATTGCATTGTCATGGCCGCCATCTTGACTTTATTGACCACGCCCTGCAGACACTCCAGCAAAAAATGTATCCTAGAATAAGGCAAGAGCAAACCTCTTTTTTATGATTGCTAAGGAACTAAGGAACAACATGGAAATACCTATGGAATCTCCCTCCCTCCCATCCACCAACTTATTTTCTTTGTGGTGCAGAAAAGAGGAGGGATCACCTGATGGCCCAGTTTCCATCTTTATCTGGTGGGCATTATGTACACAGAAGGCTTAAGGCTGAAATAGGTAAAGGCCACACCCTTTGGGACTATCCATGCTAATTACCCACAGTATTATTTCCAGCACCCCTGGAAAGTTCTGTGCCTTTTGATGTAGATAGAGGTGTAGATAATGTAAATGGTAGCCTGTTCATGTCTTCCTTGTCTGCTTTTTGCCCCATTTTTGCCAGTTAAATATTTTTGATGTCTGCTGACGTTTAATAAATAAACATCAAGCTATATTGTTGCTAGTCTGTTTGGTGCAAACTAAACTAGACATTTCTAGTAATTTCCCAACTCCCTCCCTCCCTCCCTCCCTCCCTTCCTTCCTTCCTTCCTTCCTTCCTTCCTTCCTTCCTTCCTTCCTCCCTCCCTCCCTCCACAAATCAGTTGATGTAGTTCAAATCTGCTGTGTTTTTGGATGAATACAAATGTTATTCTTAATATAAGCTGCCTTTTTTCTGCACTCTTTAAATATGTGCATGACCTTCCTATATAATCACAGCTGAATGGACACTGAGGAGTAAATGTATCTTAAGAAAGCACAAGGTGCATGCTAGCCAAATAATTGGCAGATTAGTTGTACAGAGTACTCTTGGCCTACTCAGAATATGCAACTATTTTTTATTCAATTACCTTTTGGGAGGTAAAATGCCACATGCTGTATAATGCTATGGGATTAGATGTAGAAAGATCTGAGTGCTGTGGCACAGTATCTTTCCTGGGATTCTCAAGACCAATGCCATATACCAGTGTTGTCCAAATCTGGCCACTTTAAGATGAGTGGACTTCAACTCCCAGAGTTGAAGTCCACTTATCTTAAAGTGGCCAAGTTTGGACAACACTACCATATACAGGTAGTCCCCAGGTAAGAATGCCTGGTTTAAGGATGACCCATAGTTAAGAAGGGAGCCTATTGTAGCAAAATTTGAGTTAAATACACAATGGTTCAAGTCAAATACCCAATGGTTCAAGTTAATTACACAATACTACTTATTTATTTATTAAACCAATTTATATAGCCGCCCATCTCATCACAGGTGATTCTGGCCGGTGTACAACAAAGCTAAAAGCAGTCAATAAATATATTAAAAATATAAAAAGCAAAATAAAACAGAGAATAAAGGGATGTTAAAAATAAGGGAGCCACCTCACTAATTCCCCCGTCCCTGGGGTCCCCAGGCCTGCTGGTATAACCAGGTCTTAAGGGACCTGTGGAAGCTCAACAATGACGAGGCCAGCCTCACCTTGGGTGGGGGAGTGGGGAGAAGATTCCACAGTGCAGGTGCCATAGGAGAAAAGACCCACCACCTGGGGCCTGCCAAATGTAGCTCCCTCAGCAACAGAACCCATAACATGCCCTCTCTGCACATACAATAATACTGTTCTGGCTTACATACAAATTCGACTTAAGGACAGACCTTAGGAATGGAACTCGCTCTTAAACTGGGGACTACCTGTACAGTATTTTAGGAATCAAGACAGAAAAAAGATTGCTGGGTCACGAGTTAGATACTGTGAACTGACTTGTTTATCAATACTGATGGTAGCAGAAGGGCTGCTTTAGCACCTTCAATCAATTCTCCTTCCTTGAGAGGACAATTTTATGGACACAGTCGCTACTCAGCCATGTCTTGCACACGCTCTCTGTGCCCTGCCTGTAACATGACCCAGAAGAAGAAGATCAAAATACTTGGAGAGACAAAGGAACAGTAACCACATCAGAGAAAAGTAAGGCCAGTTAATGCTTCCAGTCAGCAGTGGGCCCCCAAGGGAATGTGAACATCTGCCACTACAAGATGATACAGTCTTTTGCTGGCTCTGTCCATTGTAAATAATTGCCAGATCACCCCAAAACAGCCATTTAGGCCAAGTACTTCTGTTGAGCTCCATGATAATATTCAGGGAACTGGAAGGGTTTAGTCTTAAGAAGATGCAGTAGGGGTTGGAGTGTGGAGAATAAGAGTTGTCTTTAAATAGCTGAAGGGGTGTCACACAGAAGGCGAACAAGACTTATTTTCTATTATCCTGGAATGCAAGACACAGAAGACTGAATTTAATCTAGAAGAAGGCAGATTCCATTTGAAAAGAAAAGAAAAATCTTCCTAAAAATAAGCACATTTCAACAGTGGCACCAATTATCCAGAGTTGTAATGGGCCTCTCTTTGCCCAGATGTGTCCAAGCTGAGACTGGATAGCCATCTGCCTGAAATGTTTTGATTTTTCATCCTGCCTCAAACAAGTGGTCTAAACAGCTCTTTCCACCAATGTCGTTCTATGATTCGATGACTCTTCATACATACGGAAGCAGTATGGCTTATGTTGTGACCGTTGTTTTGATCCTGCTGATGTTATGTATCATGCAACTGAACATTATATTCTTAAAAATGGGTAAAAAGAGAATGTTAGATATACAGATATTTTTAAAAAACAGATTGCACCTATAAAAGGACAGTCTAATTAAAGTCAAGTGGACTTTTATAGTAAAACCTCTGTAAGTTATAGAATTTAATTTCATTTGCTTCTATTTCTTTGTCAGGGTTCTTTTTTCCTTGTATTGTTTTAATGACAAAACAGTATTGAACCAAACAAAGGTGCATTAGATGGAGCATGTAGTCCTGGTCAAAAGGCTGGACTTAGTGGCTGGGAATTCTGGAACTTGTAATCCCAATATGACTGGAGGGTGCTGAGGAAGAAGGTTCAATTAAAATGTGGGACAGCCATGTGTGAGGAGTCAGAAGTCAGAATTCATCTTCCAAAGCTGAGCCACAGAAGGACCTCTTTATGTTACAGGAAATGGCCAGGATGATTTTTTTTTTGGCTTGTTTTGCAGGGAGGGGAAATTTGGGGGGAGAATTTAAAAATGGAAATGGGAACTGGAGGCATTTCATCTCCATTTTTAGCCAGATGCACTCTTTAAAGAATGAGCCAGGAACATACCACTGTTTTTTGGTTAGAACATTATTTTGGCTACTTTTCATAGTTTGGGGAAGGATTTAAGGGTAGGAATAAAAGCAGTTCATTTCCTAAAGTCCTCCATTAATTTTGCCCCCCCCCACCACCCAAAAAAGCAGAAAAATTGCACAACTGAAAATAAGTGGTTTTGCCATCAAATGTCATTGGTGCAAGCTTAGAATGCTGGGGCCTGTGCTACAGTCAACTAGTAAGACCAGGCTTGTGTATTGTGCTAAGTTACAGCTTGTTTACCCATACTGTAGTTTACTAAATAAATCCAATTTGCTGGGTTTATATAATATGCAGAGCCAAAATCAAGGAAATTGCATCGTCACTTCACCCAGTCACACTCACATCAGAAAGGGGAGTGACTCCTTGTTTCTATGTGTTTAAAATTTGCCCTGGCATATTCCATGACACTCATGACATAGATAACTTCCTTCCTCTCCATAATTACAAATGCTGCAACTTATTCAATTATTACTTGCAGATTACTAATCAAAGAATTATTAATCCATCATGTCATGACACAAAAACTGCAGGAAAACCTACTGTCAGCTTTCAGCAGTCATGATCAGACGGGCTCCAACAGGCCCCCAAAAAGGAACTGAAGGGCCACAAGGACTCCAGGCCCACAGTTGCTCACTGCAGTGTTACAGGGTGAGGTGATATTGCAGCATTTTGTTTCAATTCCTAGTTGTCTGAATTAAAGATTTCCCAGATGGTCATATGTTTCCACTTAAAGAAAAAAGGAAGATTTTGCTCACTGTTCTTTTTTACTTTTACTTCAGGTGTGTTGTACAATCCTATTTGTGTCCTCGCCATCAGGAGCTCCAGAAGGCAGCATGAATTTATGGATGCAACTGTGCTGACACCATCCTGATATGCAGAGTTGAAACCAAGCAACAATCTGTGCCAGAGCTTTTGGAATGGAAATGCCAGCAGATGATACCACTGACTCAGTGCCAGCCCGCATTTGTGTAACATAGAAATGGTGATGTGGTGCTGAAAGCAGTCATCAGTCATACAGCAGAAGACTCAGTAGGAAGTGTCTTGATGACATGGAAACCACACCGAAAAAGCAATTGCCTCCTGTTCACACCATTGATCAGCACCAAGACTTTCTAAGGGCTTGCCATTAGTAAGAACCACTGTATCAAAAGCACGCATAACATTCAACATCACTATAAGGAGCAGCTTCCAATGCTTTTAGAGGCTGTTTCCTTTCAGACCAAGAATGTATCTGGAATGTACAGGAGGAAAAGAAGATTACTTATGTAGTGTAAGATTAGTGGCTTGACTTAGTGAAGAATGGAGAGACAACATGTCGCTTTTTCTCTTTCTGGTCCTGTATCTAATCTATGGATTCTTAACAGCATTAGGAGGGAAATGTTGGTTGAACAGGCCCAATCGCACAATGTGTTTGGTTTTGGCTTACAGCGGGCAAACTCATTCACTGGGCAGTCACTGGGACACAACACTGTGATCCAGCAGGAACAACCTTCTTTGAGATGCTATCAAAAGCTACTTAAAAAGCTGCTTAAGATTTTTTGGGGAAACTGCATCTTTTCTATCAGAACCGCCTTCTATTGGATCTTAGTGCTTTCCATGAGTGACTGGAGTCTTTCCATTCACACATTTTAGATCTGACTTACTATTTGAAAAATCATGCAGCTCCTTTCAGAATTGCCGTTTCTGATCCCTATCTAAACAGACAGACACGTATCTTCATGCACCTCATTTGGTGTGTTAAAACCTACATGCATTTATTTGTGAAGCACAGGTGGTTGAACATTATGAGTTTGAGATTTTAGCAGCTAATCCTAGACTTAAGCTGTAATTCTCATAGTGAGATCAGGAATTCAAAAGTACATTATCAAAGAGCAGCCCTTCTGAATGAGAATGTATACGGGTGTCCTTGGCCAACTCACCTGAAGCTTAAGCAAACAGTATATATTGAAATAGAGCATGCCCCCACCTAAAGGGACAGGTACTGTTGATATCCTGTAAAGATCAGTAATATGGTGGAAAGGTCAACATACAAATTGCAACATTCCTTAGCTTTTTTTCTGTGTTGTACAGAAAATTAAGAGTTGGGTAAAGCATTCATAATGCCGTGAATGGTATTTTCATTCAAAGTTGCTTTATGAAATGTAATAATAGATAAAAAATAAAACAAAATGAAGCAATACAGCACTGTCCTCTCTTGTTGCTAGAGAGAAGCAAAGCTACTGGATCGTTTTATTTGCTTCTGGGATCTTCCACACTTCCAGTAGCCAGGAGAGATTACCGCTCATGCAGTAACCCAAAATGTATTATGCCATGGAGAATTGGGTCATCACAAATAGTCTTACCTCTGCTGGGCCAAGTATTTTGTTGAAGCAAAACAAGAATTGCCATGTAGACAATGTTGACATCTTCATAAGCGTTCTTTTGCTATATCCTCTACTACGGCTTCTAGAATACACTGGTTGTCAGTGGTTGACTTCTACTGCCTTTAGAAGATATTTGCTTTATTATTTTATTTTAATTTCATACCAATGCAGTAATACACATGTTCATGTTGTTAATCTTTTATTTTTTTCATACTGGAATGAACGTAAAAGGGTTACAGCCAAAGAGTTGAATATTAATCCACTGGGATAGATTTCCCCATTCTTTTCTAATGAAAGATGTAAATGTTAAAGAGAATTTGCATTTATGTACCCTGAGAGTTTTTCACTTTTTAATACACCTTTGGACTATGTTAGTTGTTCATATGCTCAGCAACTTAGATAAGCAGATTTGCAAGGGGGAAAATAAAAAACCATTAACCTTGCATTCATTGCTGTTATTAAAGCCAACACCTTAGGCATCTCTCATACTCTTATTTGTGTGTGTGTGTGTGTGTGTGTGTGTATGTATCAATGTATGCATTTTCAAAACCAAAACTCATCGCCACCACTGCTCCTAGTACTTGTTCTTTCTCGGCTTTTAAACCTCAACACATCCATTACACTTCGAGCATATACATCTCGCAAATTAATGTTGATATTAGAGTCACTCGACATATTCTTTGTGAGCCTCTTTAGGGCTTCACGCTGGCGGAGGGCAGCTTCCTTTATCTTCAGGGTAAAATAGCAGGCAGAAAAGCGATCATTGATGATGGCAATTGGTAAAGCTAGGACTAATATTCCAGATAATATGCACATAAAGGCCACAACCTTGCCAATTGTTGTGTCTGGCCTAATGTCTCCATAGCCAACTGTTGTCATGGAGGTGGTAGCCCACCACCAAGCACAAGGCACACTCGTGAAGGTTGTGCCATGGACACCTTGCTCAGCAAAGTATTCTACTGTGGAAAAGATGGAGATGCCCACAGAGAGGAAAAGGAGAAGCATGCCAACCTCTTCATAGCACTGTGCAATGGTCATCCCAAGGGAACGTAAACCTGAAACATAAACAAGATTATAGTTAGCAAGATATCCTCTTACTGTCTTTCTTCTTGAGCAATGAAACAGGGGTGGGAAGATGAGGCCTTAATATCGAGTTGTCTTTTCCATTAAGCACTGAATGTAAGAGTGTCTTCTCTAATTTGGATTCCTCCAGATATATTGGGTTTTTACATTACCCTTCTCCAACCTGGCTAGGAATTCTGGGAATTGTAGACTTGACACATCTATGGATGTCAAGTTGGAGAAGTATGATGTAAAGTATCCATTTTATCATCCTATCAAATAACTGTTGTCTTAAACTCAATGACAGTCCTAAGCTTCTCGAACTTGGATGCCCTCCAGTAGTAAGGACTTCAACATCCAGAATTCTTAGCAATGGTGATGCTGGCTAAGAAATTCTGGAGTTGAAGTCCACACATCAGATTGCATAAGGCAGCTCTTTACATAACTGAAACCCTTCTTAATATGTGACTCCACAACTATGCTAGGCAGCTTATTTCAGAGTTGAAGCTCTGTTAAAAAGAGTTCACTGAAATTATTACCTTACAGTTGCTGGTTGCTTTATTATGTGAAAACATTAAGATTCATGAACCTGATAAAGTCAGAAAAAGTGCTTTGTCATTGGCTCTTAGATGGAAGATTTAACATCTTCTCAGAAAAGAAAACCAAAAGCTAATAGTAAGCTTTTTATAACTTTTAAAATCATACACATTCATATATACATCACTTTAAATGTATATATGAACTTTAACCTTAAATATATATCAGACTTTTTTTAAACTATACAACTGATATAAGAAAAATGGCAAAAGTCAATGGTTAATGACAAAGAAATCTACCATTCTTTTACTCAAACAATAAAAATACAAGTCACCTTCAAATTCCTAAAACAAAACAATTCTATTGCTGGTATTCATCTTATTGTTCTCACTCAGTGCTTAATAAGAGAGTAGGCCCACAAGACCCAAGATGTCTCAAAATTATCAAATGACCTGCAGAAGGCCAGGGTACCATTTCCTTGACATTGCTGAAGTCAGTCCCCACCATTCTGCTTTAATAGTTGAAGCAGAAAAACAGATTCAGCCTTTATTATACGTAGGCATCAAAGAGTGCTCAAGGGGAAACAATTTCGTCCTATCTTAATGCAAATACTTTTGCATAATCTGCATTTTCATTTGCCCTTTAATAGTGGGATCATACTGTTGGCTCATATTTACAGTAGTTTATTGGCTTGGAATTTATCCAGAAGTTGATAAGAGCTACTGCTTCGATAGTAATCTCCCCATTTTTCTTTTTGCCATTTAAGTCTTCCCAGTAAGAGCCTGATAGCCTGCAGGAAAGGAGAAGAAGAGACAAGGATCTACTTAACCAATCTCCCCATTCATGGATAGCTCTGTTCTCACAAGAATAAATTTTTATCCATGCATGGTTATTTGATAACCAAGTGAGAATAACCTTCCTTGGGCATTATAAAAAAGAAAAAAAATGCTCCATGCAAATAGGGGATAAGGCCTGCCATCTGAACTTGCACCTATGATGTCTCCTCAGGATATCCATCTTCACATTGGTTTAAATATGAACATGGGCCAAAATGTCTATCCATGTCTATCCATTCCAGACCTATAGTGAGGTATTGCAGACACCTTAGGGCTGATTACTCTTTCAAGCAAAAGGAGCTAAACTTGGACATTCTTGACTGGAATGTCTTTCCACTTGAGAAAATGATGACTATGTAATAGTGGATCAATCTGAGGAAGCTTTTTGAATCTACTAGCTGTGATCACTGAAACTGGTACTGAAACTAGCAAAAAATTATAGTAGTATAAATGTAATAAAAGATTAATCCAGAATGAGTTTCAGCAAAACCACTCACATTTTAGAATAGGTTAAAAGCTCAAACAACAGATATTATATTAATATAAATTTTGGGTTCATCTTTTAGACTATATGTGACTTTATTTTCAAATATTTATACTACCAGCTGTTATAGTCTCATGATGGTTTACAAGAAAAGCATAAAACAGAATAAAATATTAACGTTATAATTAAAAATTAAATTTGAACAACCAATACTTAAAACCTTGTACGAAAAAAGAAACTGAAGTGTGGCAAAGGTCTTTTAAAACGCCAACAAGTTCAGTCCTCTCAATTCAACAAAGGGATATTTTAGAGATAGGCTCCTGCATGTCAAAAAGAAAACCAAACCAAACCAAGTAAAAATCCTTGCACAGAGGAAACAAGATGCCAGGGATCTAGGCCATAATTTTGCCTAACATACTAATTTTGTATATTTAGGGATACTTTTTTCCTGAACAAAGAAGAATTCCACAGTGAATCCATGCCACAGTTATGGTATCGAGAAACAGATTTGCTAAATCTGCTGATTCTTATATTTTTGAAAGTTTAACTCCACATCAACCCTCAGAACTACAGGACTGGGTTCAGCTTCTATCATGCAATGTAGCTCAGAGAATTCCTGAAATGTCCCAAGAATTACTTGGTGAGAGACGGTTCACCCATGTAGGCCCATAGGGTGCCAAGTTAAGGGGGGCTTTTTTGTGAGGATGGGTGAGTCAGTCTTGATTCCTAGCTACTGCCTGGACAAGTCCCTGCTATTTTCTTGGCAACTTTTTGGGAAATGGCTTGCCCGTGCCTTCTTCCTAGGACTGAAAAAATTGCCTGGCCCAGAGTTCCCCAGCCAGCTTTGTTCCTAAGGCAGGAGTATTGCTCATAGTCCCCTAGTTTCTAGTCTGGTGCCTTTAGCCCCTACATCAAATTGGCTTGCCAAATTAAGTAGGCCACCAAATTTGCCTACTTAACTTGTGAGAATGCTGCTGGCAGCTAGACCAAGGATACTCCTGCTGGAAAGGCACTATGTTTTTTCTGGCAAAGAGGTCTACCTCAGACTCATTGGCACTCATTATCCTAGAAGCAAAGAAACAAGGAAGATGACACAGCTGTGGAAAATACCTGGGGAGAGATCAGAGATCAAAGGCAGGAACATGTTTTGCACACAGAAAGGCCAGTTAGAAGGAACAGGTGGCCAGCTGTGGTTAGAGAAAGACTTCTGCCTTTAATTCTGAAGGGCCATTGTCATTATATCTCATTTGTTCATTCTCGTTCACTTTTGGTAATCTGAATCCTAATCCTTGGATGGAAAAGATGCATCTTCTGCTGTTACTTACCCTCCCTAAAATAAGCCATTATGTTCTGAGGAAGGGGGAAAAAAGGGAGCTGACTTAAGATGATTGCAAACCACTGAGTCTTTGGCAAACGTTCCCCAAATCAAATGACTGCAAAAAGCTCAAATGGTTGCAAGCATGCTTTCTAAATACCCACGCTGTTCAAACCCTTTTGGGGTTGAGCAGCAGGATGCTTGTGACTCTTGATCTTTACTGACAACATCCCAGCTAGTTAAGACTTCTTCCTTGTCTTGGGAATAAAGTTGGAGAAAAAAACAGGTGTGCCAGCTGAGACTTGCACCCTCCATAGTTCCTCTAATCTGAAGACTTGATTTTAGGATGGAAACCTATTTCCACTAAAAACAGTTAAGTTAAACCTTTGAGGGAACCTCCAACTCAGCCTGGCCTCACAAAAAAACCACCTCCAAACCAGTTTGAAAATTCCAGCCTCACTCTTCCGATAAAGTCATTAGAAATTGGGGAAAAAAAATAAAATAATGCATCACTGCCTATCCTGGTGAAAAGGCAAAACTGAGTAGTGGGTTTGAGTAGTACAAATACAAGCATATTTGGGGGTGTCCTACCCATTTGTAATTCAGTTTTTTAATTCAATCCCCCCTTCCCTGAAGTCCTCCAAGCAGGATGAGGACTTCTTGGGAGGCTCTCACACCACGTGGACTTACCTGTTGAATGCCTGCCTAACTTCAGCATGCGCAGACCCCTCAGCAGCCTCAGCACCTGCACAATACGTCCCATGTTTTCCAACTCCTGGGAGCTGTGTTCGCCCCGCAAGCTCTCCACTAACAGTGTGATGTAGAAGGGCAAAATGGCCAGAAGGTCTATGACATTTGCTACGTTCTTTAAGAAGCGGCAACGATTCCGTGCACAGAGGAAGCGTAACAGAAATTCTCCGGTGAACCAGGCAATGCACACATACTCCAGGATGTCGAGTAGCTGGGCTGGCAGCCAGGTCAATTCCACTGAAATCAGAGCCATGTTGGCAATCGAAATGATAACAAAAGCCATGGAGATAGTGCCAAACGTCCTGGCAGCTACAGAAGATGCAGGTTTTTCTAAGACTTCCCAAAGCTTTTGTCTGGTGGCAGAACACAGACTTCCAGAGAAATCCTCTTCCTCATCTTGGGCATCCAATTCTTCAGCATCTTTCTTGATATCCAAGGCTTCACTCAGTTCTTTCCTCCTGAAGTACCTGTGTAGGGCAGTCAGCCATTAATATTACACGACTGGAAGTCAATATGTAAAATCAATGGAAAACATTTTGAGATAGTTATTTCTGAATTTCCCTGGTAGGCATTGTTACTAGTGCCTGTTAATGGGTGGGAGACAATTGGGCCAAGATTATTTTTGGAAATGAAACTAGATTATCTCTCCCAAATGACCCCTTTCCCCATTATAAGCAGAGTCAGCCAGCAAAGAGGCAGAATGTTCAGAGGTCCTGAAGAGAGAACCAGTAACTTCCAATATGAGTTTTAGAGGGAGAATGGGAAGAGAGAAAATTCCCAAGCAACAGCATACCCAAATTGAATAGCTGGTGGGATGGTAGGTTATATATTATATAGTTGAATTGCAAAAGAGAATGGATAGCTAAGGTACCTCTATGGTTGACTGATACAGCCAGGTCCCATTTGAGAGTCATCAAAGAATGTTATCAAATCTTGGTAAGAGAAGAAACAAGGGGCTTTAATTCAAAATTAACTCACCTATGCAAATAAGTACAGATATCATATGCTTTGTAACACAGGATGCTCCACAATACCACTGAAAATGATGTGAGGGAGGAAGATACAACACCCAATTGAGAAAGAAAGTGTGGGAAGCCCTTCTTCACCCATACTATATATGCAATTTCGGATCTAACATTATTATTGCAAACTATTCTTGTACAGGAGAATTCTGATGAAGATTAATGTGGAATAATTTCAATGAGAAGTAAAAACTGAGTTGCTATAAACTAACACTATACCATTGTGTGACTTTCAGAGTTGGAATGAAGGATGATCATTACTAAGCCAATATCTCTGCCAAATATCCAATTTTGCTTTAACACACTCAGCCCAACAGTGGGAGCTTTGCTTTTCAGAGGACGTTCACTGAATCTTAGTAACATTTTTGTGACTTCACTTTGGTTTCTTTGGGTTTGTGTGTTACTATTTTTGGAAATATCAACATTGATTTTTTTTTTTTATAATGCTGGTATTTTCCAATAGCTGTTTATTGTATTTGTGGATTTGGTTTTAATTCACCCATATATTATTATAGTGAGCCATGTGAAATGTCTGCTTAAACAAATAGTAGTTCTTTCAAATAAATAATTGAAACATGTGGAGAATGAAATGTAAGAATTAACTTTGATATTTTTGGAAGAGGATAGGACAAGGATGGATGTAGTTTGCAAAATCCAAGTTCAATGTCAGCACAATTTTACTTAGTGGTGAGCATCCCTTTTCGCAGCAAGAACCATATAGTCCCAAGAGAAAACTGACGGGGCCATAATACATGCCAGTAGTGAATTGGACTAAAGGGACAGATTGCTGTTACCAAATATTTGAATTGCTTGATGGCAAAGGACTTCTGAAATTAGGGTGAAGATTTATGTGACCCAAGAGTTGCAGATTATCACTTCTGGACTACTTTAATCTCCAATTTTTCTAGTTTGAGAATACGTATTTCTCACAACTCACTACAGATTGTCAAGAACTTGAATCATAATTACAGTTCCATGCCAGCAGCCCAATACAATAATGCTTGATATCAGAATGAACTGTATCATCCTTTGGGTGTAGGTCCCTTTGACTCCTGGCAACTACATGGACAAATCATGCAGTTTTCCTGGCAACATTTTCAGAAGTGGTTTGCCATTGCCTTCTTCCTAGGGCTGAGAGAGAGTGACTGGCCCAGCTTAGAAGACTAGAACTCATGGTTTCCTGGTTTCTAGACCAATGCCTATAACCACTAGCCCAAAATGACTCTCTATAATCCTTAAAATATTACATATTCAACTACTAAAAGGCAAGGTTGGTGAAGAACTCTGTAACATGATCTAGGCATTTTTCATTATAGCTGATGACCTGTGGGCCAGATTGGTGTATCAGAGATTCTCCACCCGTTTTACTATATAGCATGTGGCAAAATGTACAAGCACTTTTCTTCATGATCCAGCTTTCCTTATCCCCAGTGTGCCCTGTGGAATTGTGTGGGCTACCTTTTTCCCTGTTGAAAGTTAATAGTGGTAGAGCAGGGTAAAATTATTTCTCAGCAAAATCACTAAGATTTTATTTAACATTCCCAGGTTCATCCACCACCACACTTAAAAACAAAACAAAAAACAAAACACCTGTATCTATTACAAAAAAATTGTATATCTTCCCAACACAGGGCTCTAGGCTTAACTAGCATTCTTCAGTCTCTATTCATTAGCAAACCTGAAGGGTTGAACTTGACTAATCTGCTATCCCTTATTTTGTATTTATTGCTTCCATTTCCATTATCACTAACTCATTACATATGTAACACTCCTGTTGTTGTGTTATCCAGGGAGGAGGAGTCTGTGCTGAACCAACCACCTCATATATGTTTCTCTCATTTGTGATAACCTTGCCTTTACACCATCCTACAACCAAATTAACTAAGCCACCCTGATAGATTTCTGCCCCCAAATTGCTCACCTGTCCCTGCAGCAGGAATCAATCATGAGCTCATCCAGCCCCCAATACTGGATCTCTTGCAGGAAGGAAAGTGCACACAGCTGATCCATTACATGTAGCTTGCCAGTTTGGTAATAGTTATGGATATAACTAAATGCCTGAGAGCTCCGATCAAAAAAATATTCATTCTCCACCAAGTTGGCATCATCACAGAGTTCCAAGAGGCTGGAGGCAACATCCCGGGCAGCTGAAACCATTATTGCTAGCTTGCCCAGCCGAGTGTCTGGATAGCAACAAAGCTTCTTCTGGGAGAGCACAAAGCGGGCACCTCCAACGTTGATGGTGATGCAGTCCAAGGATGGAGCTACGTGCTGTAGTAAGGATCCTGGCCCCTCCTCACTACAGAAGACACTGGATTCCAGAGAATCAAAGGATGTGCCCTCACCTAATTCCTCTCCAGATGTCCCAGAAGAAAGGGACAAGCAGCAAGGGGGTGACTTCATCCTTCAGCTCCAGCAGCAGCTTTTGGTCTCCTAGAGTAAAGTGTAAGTTAATGATGAAAGCCCATTCTGAAGCTAAGGGAACAAATTAAAATGGTCTTTTTTCTTATTTTCTCCAAATATCCTAAGGATCAGGACTGTAGGTATTATTTTCATTCATCATTGCATTGCATAATTATGGAATCTGGCACGTAATACAGAACTATGAGAACTTCAAGGTTTGTTTTGTTTTTAGAATGATTATGAAAATAAATCATAGAAGTAAACCAAAAATTCAAGCACCATGTCACCAATCTTTGCCCATCTGGTGGTGAAGTCCAACACATCTGGATGGCACCAGGTGGACTAGAGTATGGATCTTTTACAACCTCCATGTCTTTGTTCCCCCCATAGAAGCAGCTTGTGATAATTTTAAGTCTGAGGATATATTTAATGTGGGAAAGCTAAGGTTTAAAGAAATATATAATAATCAGATTTCTGAGCCTGATTGTTGTAGATGCAGAATTTTGGTGTGCTTGGCATAGGATACAGAGATTTGAAACCAGGCATGGAGCTCTAGGCAACCAGATATAAGTATTTCTTATGATGACCTTTTCAGCAGTACTGAAAATATTTTTTAAAAATGTGTGGTTTAAACCACAGATTTAGCTATTTTTTTCTGTGCCTTTTTTCTCATTTTCAGTGTTGCTGAAAAGGTCATCTGTGGTTTTAAACCCCAGATTTTTCTCATTTTCAGCACTTTCCCTCATCACTTCCCAATTTCCAGGGCTGTTGAAAAGGTCATCTATAAAAACATACTGCATTGGGTGCAACCATCTGGAGGGTGCCTGGCAAGACTGTTCTAAATCATATAGGAAGCCTACACAGTTAGACCCCAACTGTAGACATTCAACTCAGGGGATTCTTGGATTCAAATTCACGTCCGCCCCTGAAAGTTCACTAGGTGACTCTGGGATACTGATTAATTGTCAGTCCAACCCACCTCAAACAACCATTGTGAGGAAAAATGGGAAATATACCATATATGTCATCTTGAGATCCTGCTGGAAGATAGAAGAATGTCAAGTCCCTAACAGCAGCACATGACCAAGGAAGCTAGATTCACAGACTCTCACTATTCAGGTTTAATGCCAGAAAAAAAAAAGGGGGGGGGTGAGAATACAGACTCTTGGAAACTAGACAAGTATAATTCAGTCTTCATTTATTAGTGAATACGTCAAGGCAGAACTTGTGTGGGCTGTTTGATTTCTTTCTCAGAGTCTCCCTAATGAATGGGGTGGTGCCTCACTTAAGAGATATGGCTGAAATGCCCATCTGGTCCTCATCTGCCATGGTTTGAAAACCTCCTTTTTCTTTCCCAGATTCCAGATCTAAATCTAACACATAAAATATGAATGGAATGTATAAAATGATGGAGAAAGCAAGCCCAATGGATCACTACTCACTTCATCACCAGTTGAAATCATTTGATGTGTTCTCAATGGGGCTTTTGTTGACAGACGCTGAGGTTGTTTTAAGTAATGTCACTTTCTACACCTCTGGAAATACTTTCTTTCATCTGAATTGTTCTCTTTTACATTTGCAATCAGCTTTTTACATAGCTTTCCCTGGCAAATGACCAGCACTAATTCAACCATCACCTGTCTTCCATATTGCAGGTCATGCTGGCATTTAGAAAAAAGGTATCTTCAGTTGGTTATTCCTTGTCTAACCAAAATGGACAACTGTTACCCTGATTATTATTCTGAATAACAGATATTTTCTAAATTATAAAAAGTAATCATACCCTTGATTGCAGCAATCATACCCTTGACTGAGGAGGAGTATGGAATCTAAAAGTCATAGTTGGGTTCAACCCAAATGGTGGTGTGACTATTTTTGAGTTCTTGAGAACTCTTCATCAGGCACAATGCCATTAAAAAGGGGGAGGGGGGGATAAGGAAGAAACAAGCAACTCCAAAAATTAGGCTCGTTGTTTTAAGCCATGAGGTCTGCAAATTGAAATTACTCATGAGATGGAATTTGTGGGCTGTTTCCCTTAACATACTACTGAAAAAATCACGTGGTATGACACTGAATAATTACTCAAATCACTATATATCTATCACTCCGTTTAAAATGGCTGGAACATAGTTAAACAGTGGCATTGACCATTTATCTAACTTAGAACGTATTATGCTTCCTCTATAATAAGAACAGTTTCCTTTCCATGAAACTTAACTGAACATTTAGACTGCAGCTCTATGCTCACTTACTGGAGAGTAAGTCCTTCTGAACATAGTGGGGCTCACTTATGTGTAATGTGAATAGGATCATGTAAGTGATCGTTACTGCTCCAGGAAGAGTTTGCATTT
Organism: Python bivittatus; assembly: GCF_059951505.1. NCBI lineage: Eukaryota > Metazoa > Chordata > Lepidosauria > Squamata > Pythonidae > Python > Python bivittatus. The sequence goes on along the minus strand of NW_028277086.1, from coordinate 17,952,951 downwards.
ACATTAAGGGTGCTGGTAAAATTGGCTCATTTATTTTTAATTAGTACTTCAATTCTCCATCTCCTTTTGTGCATGTTGTAATTGCAAGCCATTGTTTCAGTGAGCTTTAATATGTCTTGCAGTATTAGACGGTTTATCAGTTAGAAGCACCTATTAGATGCTTAACAAAAATAATGTAAATAATGTATATTTCCATTAATGCAACTTTTAATCATATCCATTAATTATAATTATAGGTAAAAGAAAGTAATGGAATAAGTTGTGTTGATTTTTTAAAAAATAAAGACTAATAACTGATCTCCACAGAGTACCACAGTTTTATCCCAGGCAACAGCACAATCATCTACTGCCTCTGGTTGCATAAGTCCATATCGATCCAGAGATGGCAAAGTCCTGTGCATGTTTCCTAGGAAGCACATTCCCCTGACCTTAAGGCTTTGCAAGCATGCAAAGGGGAATTCAGTCTGGGAAAAAAAATGCATCAATTCCATTGTTTTAAATGTGCCAGAAGTTGCTTTAAACTGATGTTGAAGGACTCTAAAAAAGTGGTGCTAGAGTCCAGAGAATGCTACAGTGATATGGGATTGCATTTTTTCCCAGCAGTGAACAACACTGAGCACTCTATGGCGTGCCACTGTCAGTCTAATACGAATAACTGAGACATGAAAAAAGTAAATATCTGAAGCACCATAGAGAGTAAGAGGGAAGAAAAAGAAGAGGGAGGGAGGGAAGGAAGGAAGAGAAAGAGAGAGAGAGAGGGAAAGAAGAAAAGAAGAGAAAGAGAAAGAGAAAGAGAGTAATTTTTATTCCAACTACGGCGCGCTTTCCCATCCAGAGCTGAGAAGCGCAACGGGACGCCCAACTTACCTGCTTCGCTGCCTACTGCCCAGCACATCTGGGCTGCTGCAATTAAGCGGCTGCTGCTGCTGCTTTGCCCGGCTCGCTTTTCCCCGCCCTTCCGAAAGGCAGAAATCTTGCCTTTCCCGCTGGCTTCCAGAGCGCTCCTCCGGGCGCACGCTTGGCACCGCCGACCCCTCCACTCTCAACTTGGAGAGCTGCGTTCCGATGGAACGGCGGGGCTGATCACGTCAGCAAACGCGAGCCCCGCTCCGAGGGAGCGGGAGGGGCTTTAACACGCCCCGCTTCCTGGGAAGACCCTGCGCTGAGAGCCCCTTGCCTGGAAGGGCGGGGGATGAAATGCGAGCGAGCCCCCTCGGACAGAAAGCCCTGCAGGCGGTTTTAGAAACACGGTCTAGGAAGTCGCCTTGTTGCGAGTCAGACGATGCGGTCATCGAACGTACAAGCGCTTGCAGTCGCGAGCGGGTTCCCACAACGTGCTCAACGCTGGGCTAACGAGGTACAATTGCGGAGGCCGCATCACAGGTAAGGCCAAACGACAAGAAAAGAAATCTTCGTAAGTATTAGCGTTCAGGCCACACACTGAACCAGAAACGAACCCCATTTTAGTGTAGTTGAATCCAGCTGTTAGCATGGGGAGCACTAGTACGATCTGGGACAGTGTTTGTCAACCTTGGCAACTTTAAGATGGGTGAACTTCAACTCCCAGAATTCCCCAGCCAGCATGCTGGCTGGGGAATTCTGGGAGTTGAAGTTCACCCATCTTAAAGTTGCCAAGGTTGACAAACACTGATCTAGAACCTTCCAAGACACGGAGCTCTTGTTCAGAGGGACCAATGATAAATGACAGTTACAGGTCTTGGATGTCACTGAGACCGTGTGGGGGGTACCTGATTCCAGGGACTCAGACAAATCTAGATAAGGACGAGACCCACTGCACCTGCATCACACCTGCTGGCAATGTGGGACAACTTGCTGCAATTTTTGTTCTTCCAATAATGCGAGTCTAATAATTCAAGCCAGGGAGCTGCATAATTGTTCATTTAAGCCTAACAGTTATGAATTTGAAGTAATTTTATCCCATAGTGCTTCAAAAGGCTTTTTCACAAGCTGCTGCCATCAAGTCGGCGGACATAGCTCTGCTTGAGAATTGGCAGTCATTAAAAGTTTTTAGTGCCAGGTACAGATATTCTTCTGTATTCTTTTTCTACCGGTTCTCATTTCATTCCATGAAAAGAAAATCGTTTTTTGACATTCTTTCAAAAGGGAATATAATTACTGTGAAATTCTCATGGATGAAGAGTGGTTTTTCTAGGGCTTATTTTGTTGTTAAGTGTTCAAGGTGTGTGTGTGTGTGTGTGTGTGTGTGTGTGAATGTCCTGTCTTTCCTTGTCCAGTCACCTATCCAGTGGTCTGCAGCCTCCCATCTTCTCATGCCTCTGTTTAGTCCACAGGAATGACATCCTTTGGAGCTTTTTCAGGTATGATGATCCTGTCATTGTTAAGGGACAATCCTGCATTTGGAAAAAAAAAAAAAGAATGAAAAAAATGCTACTTACCTGGAGAAATTCAGGTGACTTCTTCACCCATTTTTCCACTTGAAAATTTGGTGGAGAATTTTGAAAAACCATTTGTGCCCTGCTTTCTAGACCACCATTGGTATGGATGGATCAGTATGTTCTAGACCAGTGTTTCTCAACCTTGGCAAGTTTAAGATATCTGGACTTCAACTCCCAGAATTCCCCAGCCAGAGAATTGAAGAGTTATGGGTACAGCGATGGGTCTAGTGTGATCCAGGACTGTGCTTTATTTACGTTCTGGATTGTGTAGAATGCTATTGCTGTTGGATTTCAGGTAATGCAAATATTCCTCTTCAGACCTCTGGCCTGAGTAATGCCTGGTGAAGATGGGTCTGTGCACACAATCTATTCTTTATCCAATTTGAGGTCTTCACAAGTGAGTACCTGAATGAGCCTATTGCAGATTGCAAGGGATGTGTAGTGCCCTTGAAAGGGCAAGTTCCTACACTGAACTGTGTAGCTGGCAGAAATGGGCTCCACATTCCTTTACAACTGTGTGTTTCTAGGCTGTGCTGTAAGGAAATTCCATTAAGTGCCAAAGAACTCAGACTTAAACTGGGATGTTCACTCTTACCAATCCACCTCTTAACATTAATATGCTATTTTATATAAATTTAAAAAAGATATTTTAATTGATGTAAAAAATAGTAAGATTGCTTTCCTTTTTTTGTATTGCGTGTTTATTTATTTGCCAGGTAGATTCTTGAAATTACATTTCTAATACCAAATTGCTTGTAATTCTCCCTCTTTTTGCTGAATGCTTAAAGTACAGTAGTGTTCATTGAATAGGTGCTGATCATGGAAACAACTTAGTGATGCTTCCTTTTCAATAGGTATGTGTGGGAATGTACTTCATGAATATGCTGGAACCATTCAAATGTGGATAAACGAGATAAACACTCTAAACACATTTGAGTTAGGCACCTTGCTGGAAATCACCCTTTGATTTCAGCTCTACTCTCTGGAGCTCTAGAAATGAGAAAGCAAAGTGTGTTTCCCTTTGTACCTTGAGTGATAAAAGGAGCATCATCTGCTGGAATGCTCTGCAGCTCTCTGGGAGACATAGGAACATCTGTTCTGCCCTCTCAGTTACTCGCAGAGAGTAATGGTATCTTCTTCCCCAGAGCAATCCATACCTAGAGATGAACAAAAGTGTACCCTTAGGCAAGCAAGCAATAAAATACCCAAATTGGTCTTTCTTTCAGACAAGTTGGGAGACTCCTGTTGGATGTAGTAATGGAACATTCTAGTCACATAGTGCTAAAGTGATACTCAGAATCTGAGTATTCCATAACAAATATGAATTTGTTTTAGGATTGATTTAAGTGGTCAAACTGATAAAATGGCCTCTATTGTTTTTCTCCCCTGCATAATATCCTCGGCTTGGCCTACAAATCTCCATCTCCATTAGGAATGCTGTCAAGTCTATACAGTGGACATACAAGAGCTATGCATGCTTTGAAAATGATTTGAAATTGGTGCTATAGGCTATACATGACTTCGACATTTCTCTGCTGTTCATTAAAGAAACAGCCTTTTTTCCTAGGCTTCCACATAAACCTGTCACTGCTTTAAGGTGTTGATTCATTACAATTAAGAATTAGTACCATTAGTCAAGGAGAAGGAGGAGGAGAAGGAGAAGGAGAAGGAGAAGGAGAAGAAGAGGAGGAGGAGGAGGAGGAGGAGGTGGAGGAGGAGGAGGAGGAGGAGGAGGAGGAGGAGGAGGAGGAGGAGGAGGAGGAGGAGGAGGAGGATCACCACCACCACCACCACCACCACCACCACCACCACCACCTGCTCTGGTCAAACCATGTTCTTATCAGTTGAAAGTCTGCATTTCCATGATTTTGGTAAGGTGTTGTTAGATAACTGTGCCTAAACAGCTAGACGTGGCTGCTAAACCCACTGATTTGGGTGCATGCTTATTTCACCATATTTTGTATGTTGCATAAAGTTAATTATGTATGCATGTATTTATATCAGTTTTAGTCCACTTTTCATTAGAGGAAATCATAGACTGATTTGGTGTGCATGATTGAAAGTAGGCTACATCTTACCAAGCCAGGAGAGTAGAACATAAATCAGTGGTCTCTGCTTAGTTCACTTAAGAATCAAGTGCCCTTTTGATATAATCGAGTCCTGTAATGTATGGTGTGATGTCATTGCCGCTTTGAGAGATGCACACTTAAATTAACAAATAAAGCTGTGTGCATGTGGTTTGACAAGCACAAGGCAAGTGCTGAACTGTACTATCAGCTGCACATTGCAAATGGAATTTGAATGCATATAGAATTTTACCTGGGAGACACACGTCATTCATACAGGTTGGATCTGCCTTCCTGATGCGTTGCAATTGTAACTTGATGGATTGCAATTAGAACTTGGATAAAGTCTTTCTCCATCCCTCTATTCCATTTCTTTTGTTTGCTTCAGTCTTCTCTTTTAGATTTTAATCCCTTTCAGAAGAGAAGCCAAGATCCATAATCATACTTTGCCAAGTATGAATGAACAAATCTCTCTCTTTCTCAGTTCAGGAACAGCATTAAAATATGCTAAGTTCACACAGTCAAATTAACAAAACAATCTCAATAACCCACAATCAACTGATGCTATTTCTTACCCCAAATTGATCATAGCCCATCAATTCCCAAAGACCTTCCAGAAAGGTCAAGCCTTAATAGCAAAATTGCAGCAGAGATCAAGCGAAGATGAATACTTACCTGGGAGAGGAGATACCTTGATCATGAAGTGAAGGAGATCTTCAGAAGTATGCTACTCCAGGGGAAGGGGGCCATCTTGCATTTAGGATCTCTGATGGCAACAACCCTTAGGAATTGGGACCTGCAGCTTACTTATTGGGTGGGTAGAATCCACATGGAGGACATATGCAGATACTACTCATTCGTTCATCAGTTGATTTAATATTGTATGCAATTATTAAGATGGACACATAAAGTGGTGTGATCATTGCATTGGTTCAGTTAGTCTCAGTTTCGTGTATTCCTACTGGGAAGATGTTGATGGTACAGAGGTTCAGAAAAACATGATCCCTTCTCTCCTCCGGCATCCTCCCACTGATAGAAAACATCTTTAGAAGAGAATATATGTCACTCAGGGTTGAACTGTGAAGTCCTTGGTGCTCTCTGAGGTGCACCAAGGATTCCACAGAAAACATATTTAGAAAAAAAACTATCCACTACATTGATTTTGAAAGTATTTGAAAGTAATACTGTAGTATATTATTGTTCAGGAAGGAAATGCACGGAACTGTGGAATGTCAGGTCTGATCTAATATTGCCATCTGCTGTTTCCAAAATACTTTGCACATTTTGTCCAAGCTAAGTTGTTGTGCAAGAGGCTTTAGACCATTTCATGCATCAGGCAGAAGTCAGCTTGTGCTTTGATACTGCAGGCATGTATATTTTTATGTAAATGTCATGGTGCTCTATAGGAAAATACCCAGGATATCATGAGACCATAAAAGAATAAGTAAAAGTAGTCTAACATGTAGATTCTGGCTGAGTTGACAACAGTTTGTTTGTTTGTTTTTGCTTTAGTTCCTCCAAACTAAATTCTCTAAATTCCTTCATTCTCCAAACGAAGAATGCTCTGTCTGTCTATATGCATGAACTCATATTCCAACACCGGCCCTGCCTAGCCAGTAGGCAAAATATGGCAACCACCTCAGGAAGCAGGCTCTGTGGGCAGAGAGGAACAACAGTAAGGTTAGACTTATGCATGTTCTTCGCTAACTTGTTGACTTTAGGATGAGGTCATGGTATCAGTGTAGACGTATTTACCCTTTTAACATTATCTCATGTTCTGTATGTTCATATGGCATGCTTAACTAATTAAAGGTGTAGCAACTGCATTTCTGCAATTTAACCCTGATTAGTGATTAGCTTTTTTCCTGGCTTAGCGTGTTGAGCAAACCCAGCACATATGACCATCTTATAGTTAAATGCATTATGTGAACCCAGAAAATTAGTTCATTGGGTAACCAGGTTAAGCATGTTGTGAGAACATAGCCTATATGAAATGAGAGATAATTAACCCCTCCTCTCAGTTAATAAAATATCCCAGGTAGACCTGAATGCAATAAAAGGATAGGTGTTTTCTCAGTCTGTGTGATGGACTGGAATGGAGGAAGGGGGGTGAAAATGGTGCTCTCGTCTCCAGAGCAATGCTCTGGAGATAAGCGGAGAAAGCTGGCGCATCCCTAAACATTCCAGAAGATAGTAGAGACTTGTGCCTGGGAACTGCTGGTCAGTCTGAGAAGATTTTCTGTAAACAGGTGCTGGCAAATAAACCTTGCTGATGGAACCTGCATGGTCTCCAGGAGTTCTTTGGGCTAGGCCTGACATCAATCTTCTCAGATTGACCAGCAGTTCCCAGGCACAAGTCTCTATTATCTTCTGGAATGTTTAGGGATGCGCCAGCTTTCTCCGCTTATCTCCGGAGTGTTGCTCTGGAGACGAGAGCACCGTTTTCACCCCCCTTCCTCCATTCCAGTCCATCACAGTCTGGTACACAACCATTTATTTTCCTTGCATCCGAAGCCTTTTTGTGGGACATTTATTTTCATGAGTTTTCAACAGAGATAAATAAGACAATATAAATAAAGAAAAGAAGAGAAGACGAATGGGAACTTCAGTCATGTATTGCTTCTTCCATCAGCCTGGTACTCTAGGCAGTCACTTTGTAAGCTTGTTTAAAATAGGTCAGGTTGTCAATTAATTGGGGACAACCAGAACAGTATAATAAAATATTGGACTACGACCAGAGAAATCAAGGTTATTTCTACCCTAGTAATATGTAGTGTCTTCATAGCATAATCCACAATCACTGAAATGATATAAAGTGTGTCTACCTTATTGTTATTTTGGTGCAGTGATGGCTGGATGACTCTAGAAGATGCTATAAATCACTTGTGCAGAAATGACTGAAGATTCAAGTCTTCATGGAATTTTTCTGGATGACTGTGGGGTGGTTGCTCTCTTATAATGTATTCTACCTCACATGGTTTATATGGGAGAAAAAAAAATAGAGGGAGGTAAGCTGTTGTAATGGCACCTGTTTTTGGAGGCCCTATGAATTTTGTGTTACTTGCCATACTTACCATAACCTTATTGATTAACTGTCACTTCACCCAGATCTATCCTGTGTGAATGTTACAGATGAATGGCTTTGTTTTGTTCTATTTTTCTCTTCCCCTATCCCAAATCTTTTTAAAGAATGTGTTTTACATTGTTAATGGATTGTATTATATCACTGCATTTTGATTACTTTCCTTGTAATCTACTTTGAAATGTGATTATACAAGAAATTGTGTAGAAGTGTATCCTATAGTAAGTAAGTAAACAATGCATTTTTTAAAATAATGAATTCCATCACAATCTTCTCAATAGTGAAGATTATGCTGTGTGAGTGAGTTCTGGTTCATATATAATGAAGCAGGAGATGCAAATTGGATAGAAAATTGGAGATGCAAATTGGACAGAACAAATTGCTCTCCATCCTCATTGAGACGATGAGCAATTGGGAACTGGAAAGATTATTAAAGAACATACAGAAAGCAGCAGATGTTTTTCTTTCAGATAGAATCTTGTCAACATCCATTTTAAGTCATGCCTGAAATTCCAAATTCACCTTAGGAACGTGTTTGATGCAGTTTGCTTTTCCGTTTCCCAAAAGAGTAATTTTGGACAATGAAGACAAATTTTCATCCACCACTAAATTTTGACATTGGCTTTTTCTTTCATGAAACTGTAGAATTTGTCTGAAGTCACTGTGAGCTGAGATTTGTAGAAGAAATATATTTCAGTCACTGGAGCTAAATGTGTGTAAAATGAAGGTCTGAAAACCGGATAGGAAGTAACAAAGTTATTTTGAATCTCTCACAAAAGGCTACAGTTCATCAGCAACTGCAGCTTTGGACTATGAAAGACCTTGCTGTTCATTGAGATGAATGTCAGCCGTCAGGCCTCGCCAAGTTAAATGTAGTCTTCCACTGCTTCTGCAGTCCCAATAGGAACAAAAAAATAAGGAATCCATCAAGTCCCTAATGGGCCACCATATGCTGAATCCCCTGCTCAGTATGGGATTCCAGATTAAGGCATCTGTCTCTTGGTGAGTGGTTCCACTTCCAAACTATGCTGTCACTTTCCCTTACGATTTTTTAAGAATCTGTTATTGTGAAATTGAAGCCTGTTATTCCATGTTCCATGATGGAGCAATAGAGATTAAATTTTGACATCTTACCTGGGATAATGCTTTAGATATTTGGAAAGGGCTGTTCTGTCTCCCCTCAGTTTCTTCTTGAAGGGCTTATTTTCCAGTCCCCATTCTGTTTTCCTGATCACTTCTAAATGGCATAATATTATCACGTGTTTTGGAAACAGCTGGAAATGACTGCCGATATGTGGCAAGTATGCATTATGTTGGCACAAAAATAACTCTTTAGCGTTACTGTTCATAAATTACAAAATATCATATATGAGATCATTTAGATAAAGAGCAAGCTTGTCTATTGTCTGTGTAAGTTCCTGTTATTTCCTTTGTCTGATAACAGCAGAATCTCAGGAAGGAATTCATCATCACATCTGTGGCCTAGTCTTTCTATCTGGAGCTGCTAGAGGCTGAACCTGGGGCCATTTACATGCTGCCCCTCCATCAAAAATGCAAAATTCACTATTGATTGATCCCAGCCCTGGGAGATGGCATCCAAGATGTTATATTGATGTATGTCACTTTTTTTTCCCTCCTTGACATTTCAGGCCAGACTTTTGTTCTTAAGGCTCATCCTTACATCCCTCTATCTGTGACGCTTGTTAACTCTTCTTCAAGGACATGCCTGCATGATATTGCCTTTGCCTCATCCTCCACCTACCAGAGAGGCAGCTTATATTTATCTTTAGCTGTTCCTGTTTCAAGGTAGTCTTTCCCCTCCATTCCCAACTTAAATCACACCATATGAATGAGTTGCAGCACCTCATTCATAATGTGGCTGATCAGGTCACTGGAATTGGGATTTGGCCAGCTCCTTTTGGCCACTTTATTCTTGTGCGGATATGCCTTCTCCCCTCTGGGTGCTTGGCATGGCCTTCCATGATGAGTTTGGCTTGAGCTACAGTTGAAACTCAACCCCAGACTTTCATTAAGGCATCTATTCATGTAATATCTGACTGTGTCAGCCCTACAAGGTAGACACACATGACATTGACTCTACAGAATAACTAGAACTATACTTTATTGAGATAGGCTATAGCAGTGTTTCTTCAATTTCTTGCTCTCAGAACACCTTCCCACTTTTAGAAAATTATAGAGGACCCAAAAAGAGCTTTTGTTTGCATGGGTTATATTTATAAATATTTGGGAGGGAGTCGGGAGGGGAAGGGGACCCAGTCCGAGTCTCTTTCAACCTTTGAGCTTAACACATGCTTCTTCTGCACCTATTGTTGTCCTAATGGCTTATGGATGCCAAGGTAATCTCTGTGGCTCCAAGGTAATCTCCATGGCCACTTGCAGACTGGCACTTTCTGAAGCACTTGTTGGGTCTGGAAACTTGTGGGGTCTGGAAAGAGCAGAAACAGGACAAGTGTCTTTTGATAAAGCATTCTTTGATATGCTATGCACAAAGTAGTCTTCATTTTGTAACACATTTATTTATTTTTGTGTCTTTGAGTCAGTCTTAACTCCTGGGGACTGCCTGGAGAAGTCCCTGCAGTTTTCTTGACAAGATTTCAGAACTGGTTTGCCATTGCCTTCTTCCTAGGGCTGAGAGAGGGTGACTGGCCCAAGGTCACTCAGCTGGCTTTGTACCTAAGGCAGGACTAGAACTCACGGTCTCCCAGTTTATAGCCTAGTTCTTTAACCACTACACCAAATTGGCCTGTAACATATTGCTTGAAGAAAGTATTGAGCATGATGTATTGATTATTGCTTTGCATTAGAGAAAGAAGATGAAGGAATAGACTTTGGTTCAAGCTTTAGTCCAGACATAATAGGTCTGCAGGCCATAGGTGTATAACATGCTTACTTGTTTATTTAGTTTGTAGCATAGCTGAAATTATCCAAATAAGTATGGTGTGGTTGTATAACTTATTTGTAAAGCTAGGGTTGCAGTTAAAATTGACCAAATAAGGGAGCGGGATCAAAACCAACGTGTACCTCAGAATCCAGCAGATGGGCCAGAGGAGATGAACAAGTCCAACAGTGATCCAGCAATAATACTTGGAGCCTCTTAGAGATAGAGCCATGGTCTTACCAAAATGGACCAGCCATGGTAAATTCAAAAAGATCCCAGGTGAAGAGTGGCCAAGCTTGATTGTGGATGATGGGTTGTGTAACCCAGCCATCAAACCAATCAGAGGTGGTTTATTCCCACAAGAGTCCTGAAAAGGTATAAAATAAGACCACATGTGGCACACTTAGAAATTTTGAGGGACAAAAATTTGGTATCCACAATGATACCAAACCCAGGTTCCTCCCTCTCAGTGTTGTACCTGCACCTGCAATCTTTGTGTTTCTCATTGGACACCCTCTAACTGATATCTACAACTTTGGCAAAGATCTCTGTGTTCAGAAATATAAGATGAGTTTCTGTCCTGTGAGATTTTTGCCTTGCTCTTAGTAATACTTTCCTTTGCTTTCTACCTGAAATAAAGCATTGAAACTAATTTTAGGATCTTTTAAGTTTCTTTTTGCAGATCACCAAGTGTCATTTCAGTGTACTGGAAGGAAATACTCTGAAATAAGCAGCTTCATATTATAGAGAAGTAGTGAGAGTGTTCTTCACTGATAAGAAATGTCATTAGTTACATATTGGTAACACCTTGTGATCTAAAATCTCACATCTGCATGGGTGAATGTACCTACATACATACAGGTAGTCCTTGCTTAACGATGGTAATTGGGTCTGGAATTTCTATCACTAAGTGATGTGATCATAAAATGCAATGTCATGTGACCACACCACTTAGCGACGGCAGTTCCAGCAGTCCCCTGGTTACCGTAGTTAACTGAGGATTGTGCGGGTTGTTAAGCAAGGACCTCATGTGATCACAACTTCCGACTTCCTCCTGGCTTCCCGATTGACTTTGTCTGTGGGGAAGCAAAGCAAAATCGCATGACTATGGGGGCTCTGTGACAAGCAGAACTTTGAGGACCAGTCGTAACTAACACTCGTTCAGTGTTGTTGCAGGTTCAAATGGTTGCTGAACGAGTGGTCGTTAAATGAGGACCACCTGTATATACATTTATATATTTGCTGAAACTCTCCTTAGAAAATAGATGAAAAGAACTTAGATTTGGAGAGCTTTTCTCCAGTGCATAACATATATGTGCATGAACATGTGTACATGGGTGAGGGGAGGGCAGAGAAAAAGAGGTGGCTCATCTTTTTTTCTCTCCATTCATGAATGAAAGAACCACCATGAAATGGTCTATAGCAGTGTTTCTCAGCCTTGGCAGCTTGAAGATGTGTGACTTCAACTCCCAGAATTCCCCAGCCAGCCTGCTAGGGAATTCTGGGAGTTGAAGTGTACATCTTCAAACAGCCAAGGTTGAGAAACACTGGTCTAGAGAGAGAAGAAGCAAAAGTTATTTAACTTTGGAAACAGACAAAAAGGTGGCTGGAAATAAGTCAATGGCCCACTTTCTACCCCACACGTCTGCTATACCTGCCACTTCCACCCCGAAATCCCTAGCTACCTGTTTGCACTTTGGGAAAGCCAAAAATAGAACACAAAATAGTATCAAATGGCTAAACGTGCTACTCTAGCCATCTCCCCAAACATGTCTCCTCTCTGGCTCATTTCCATGTTAAAGAGAACAGAGGTAGTGGGGGGTGGAGGGGTGGGGGGGAGTCACGATGACATGCACAACCATGTGATCAAGTCCCACCTTTTTTTACATCCATGCAATGCAGGCAATGCAGATTAAAAAGGGGTGGGGTTTTTATCACATAGTGATCCCACCATCTTGACTTTTTTTGTACTCCTTTGTGGATAGTCCTGTTGGAATTGGTGGTTATTTTTATTGCTGGCTGCTGACATTTCATGGGAAAGGAAACAAAGCTAGGAGACTCCACCAATTAATTTTCTTAATTTGTCCATGTTAAAGCTGTAAGGACAACACCACTTTTTGGCCTCGTTACTGAGGTAGAATAGAACTCAGCAATGAGAGCAGAACAGGAAGGCCTTTTAGTAGGGCCATGAGGAAGAACCTTTAATTTTAACTGCAGAGCAATATGAACTTCTCTTGTGTACCCCAAACTCATTTGTGCAGTTCAAGATAAAGTATATTTTGCTTTCCTTATTGGTTTCTTTGCAGGAAAATAGGCAGAATGTAAATCAAAGTAAACCCCAAAGTCTGCCTGAGATTTTTTTTTTCTTTTTTGGTCATGCTTGGATTGCTGAATGAAATCATATAGCTCCTTACTTGCACTAAAAAAGAATAAGGAAGCAATGAATGTTTTAAGATATTCCTAGCAACTCACCATACTTGAAGATTAGAAAACCGGTCATGAATAAAAAATAGAAATAGGAAAAGATGGCACCCTCTTCTTTTTTAGCTATGCCTTACTGGTAGAGTTTGGACTAACTCACTCCCCTGTGCAGAACTTAGAAGTTGTAGTTAATCTGGGATGATTCAGAACAGTGCATATTGGAGTTTTGTTATACGGAGGCATAATATTCTTGCAGATAAAACCACCCCAAATTAAATAGCAACTTGCTGAAAGCATTTCCTATGGCACCCTTGCACCAGAGCCCTCAGAAGGGAAGGAGAGAGAAATGAGGAATGGAGGAAGATGAAGAGAGGACAAGGGGAAATTAGATAAGAAAGAAGTAGAAAAAAGAATGCCTTCTTAGGCATTACAAAGAGGGTTACATTCTATTACGTATTAATTTATTCATTAAATTTGTATACATTGGTAGTCAAGCAGTGTCTTCCAGACAATAGCCAATCTTCAAAGGAATCCAATCTTGTCACTGTTGAGACGTTTTGCAACCTTTCTGCATTTCTTGACATTCCTTTGTTTTCAGCAGCTTCCTCCGTTATTATCAGGAGCACATTAAGATGGAGAGAGCCAGTTTGATGTAGTAGTTAAGCAATGGAGGCGAATATGTGTAGCTCAGGGATGAACTATGGAGTCCTTGGGGTTCTCTGAGCTTGGTTCTTTTCTTGCAAACGTTTCATTACCCAGCTAGGTAACATCTTCAGTGCTAAAATGGGATGAGGTTTGCTCTCTATTTATCTGCTGTGGCCTGCTTTGCCAATGCTGGTGCGGGTGGGGGTTCTGTTTTGCTCATCTGGTAGTTCATTGATTGGCATCTGTTGACTGTTTGCTTGTGTGCCTGGTGGTGACCTTTGCTTATCTGGGTGATGATTGCTGGTGATGGTTGCTGGTGATTGAATGCTGGTGAGGCGATCTTCTCACAGCAACATACACTGTAGCTGCAACAAATCACTGAGTATGGTCTGGAGTCCATTCTCATGTGGAGTGAACACAGACAATTATTTCTTTTTCTTTCAAAGACACATTGTCTTCCTGTTCATAAATATGATAATTATGGCACTTAACTGATCTCTATCTTCCCCTTTGCATTTTAGTTCCTAAGGATCAAAACTACCATTAGGCAGAGTAATTTTCCAATGCCTCCATATCTTTTGGTATTGCACCTCCCAGAATTCTCAGCCCACAGTTTGGAATTGTAGTCCAAGTAGCATATGTGGAAGGTGCCAGCTTGGGAGAAGACTGGGGTGGCAACAACCAGAAGCTGATCTCAGCACAAAAAAGTAGGACCCCACCCCATAGAAGAAAACCTAGAACCTGTTCACGTTCTCAGATCTAAGATGATCTTCTCATTTCAAAATTACATTATTTGGGGAAAACTTAGACTTTCTTTTATGTAAAACTATTATATTATAGCTATTTTACTTACTATTTTATTTTTTACTCCTCCAAGAAGAAAAGGATCTTCTCCCTTTGGTACCATATGCCAATGACCTTCTCAGTTGCTGCTCCACTTCTTTGCAATGTCATTTTTCTTAAGGTGAGGTTGGTTCCTACTCATTGTTTTTTGTTCTGTTTTGGTTTTTGGAAAACAATTGAAACCTGACATTTTTGGAAAGACTTGAAATAGATTAATGATGAGAGTGTCCTCCTGCTCCGGATTGGATGTAGGTGTTGCTCCATCTTGTCAGAAAGATGGTTTCTTTGTGAAAGTTAATTTATTATTTATTTATTTGTATTTCAAATTTAGTCACCACCCGTCTCTCTCAAGAACAACTCTGGGCAGTTTACAGTAAATTGTTGTTATTGCTGTAAGCTGTTTTGAGCCTCACTGGCTTGAGTGACATATGAATTGCAATTCATAATCTAATAAATAATAAAATATACATTCATATCGGTGGGAATGAGCATTTGCTTTTGGCAGTAAAACTTGCCCTCCACAATGGAAATCTGGGGAAAAGACGTGTCCCTCAAATAGCTCTTTCACTTATTTTCCATGTTTTTTCCCCTCCTTTCACTTGCCATGACTGGTAAAGTCATTATAGGATCTATCATAATCTTTATTCAAAGTAGCTCAACTGAGCTTTTAACAAGAGTGTTCACATTAAAAGAAATGATCATGTTGCGGATATTGATGTAAATTATTCAGATTATATTCCTTCCCACACATTTTAAATGGCTCACTACCAGCAAGGGTGTACTGTTGCTAGCAATAATTCACTGGTCTATTAGCATCTTAGATTAAAGAGAATAACAACATTCAATTGCACAGTATGATATCCAGTCCCACAAGGCTCTTTCCTGTCACCTTAGTATATGCTAAAATATGTGTTCATATTTCATGACCAAAATTGAATCCACTCCATTCAGGAAATGGAAAAATGCCCACTAAGGGCACAGCTAATTCTAATTTGACTCTCTAGGGAGTGCAGATTCCCACGTGATTTTAACCTGATTTAACTGTTACCTCTGAACTTTGAAATTATGAAGCCGCTTTCCCATGCCTAAAATAATCTGTGCGGCATACCATATTAACTCCCCAATCAATAACAACATGAAGTAAATCGATACTAAGTAATGCAAATTAATTTAAAGTTGTAAAACTACAGTCTAAAATTTGTAGCTGAACCGCTGTGACAGCATAGCTACTTGTAGGATAGGAACGTATTTCAGATACTTGCTTCAACTCAATGTGCAAATGGGGGTGAAGATCTCCCATTGTCTGCCCACTTGCTTATGCATATTGGTTGTCAACATAGAGAAGAACCCTTAGATGTAAAGGGGGCTAACAAAAAATTAGCATTCGGTATGAAGTGATAGTAGAATAGCCAGCATTTGTAAACCTTCTTTAAGTGTATAGTCCTTTACATACTCCTGGGAAGAAAACTCCATTACATTCAGTGAAACTTACTCCCAGATAATTCTGGGATTGCAGCCCTAATGACTTGTTTACTACCTGCAGGCAATTTTATACATTCACAAACATGGCCCATATCTGAATCCAAGTCCATCTCGGGCACTGGATGGGCCACTGTTTGGATAAGAGAAATAAAGGGTGAAGGTTAGGGCTAGGCCCATTTTAGGGTTGTTCCATTGTGATCTCCAAACAATTTGCACTGTTCCAGTAGTTAAATCTTATGTCAGGACTGTCAACAGATTATGGTTCTCTACTATATCACTAGGTAGTAGAGCAGCTTAAGGATGCAGGACAGGTTGCAAGAACGGAGCTCTGTCTTCCACATATTGTTGCCACTCTCAGCCTCCAGCAATTGCTCCTGTAGGCATTTGTCTCACTTAGCCTAATGGCAGAGCTAGCTTTTAGGGCAAAACTTCAGAGTTTAGCAGCATCTATTTATAATGTGTCTGTATAAATGAAATATCCCCTTCATGGATCACTGCCTTGTCGTGGCGAAGGGGCTTGCGTAACTCAGTGAAGCCATGAGCTATACCGTGCAGGGCCACCCAAGACGGATAGGTCTTGACAGAGAGTTCTGACAAAATGTGGTCCACTGGAGAAGGAAATGGCAACCCACTCCAGTATCCGTGCCAAGAAAACCCCATGGACAATGTTAAAAGGCTAAAAGATATGACACTGGAAGATGAGCCCCTCAGGTCGGAAGGTGTCCAATATGCTACTGGGGAAGAGCGGAGGGCAATTCCAAGTAGCTCCAGAAAGAGTGAAGCGGCTGGGCCAAAGCCAAAAGGACGTTCAGCTGTGGATGTATCTGGAAGCAAAAAGAAGGTCTGATGCTGTAAAGAACAATATTGTATAGGTACCTGGAAGTAAGATCTATAAACCTAGGGAAGCTGGATGTTGTCAGAGATGAGATGACAAGATTGAACATCAACATCTTGGGAATCAGCGAACTGAAATGGACGGGAATGGGTGAATTTAATTCGGGTGACCATTATATCTACTACTGTGGGCAAGAAACCCTTAGAAGAAATGGAGTTGCATCCAGTCAATAAGAGTGTGGGAAAGGCAGTAATGGGGTACAACCTCAAAAACGACAGAATGATCTCAGTGCGTATCCAAGGCAAACCATTCAATATCACAGTCATCCAAGTCTATGCCCCAACCACTGATGCTGAAGAAGCTGAAGTTGACCGCTTCTATGAAGACCTACAACACCTTCTAGAACTAGCACCAAAAAAAGATGCCCTTTTCATCATAGGGAATTGGAATGCTAAAGTAGGAAGTCAAGGAGTAATCGGAATAACAGGCAAGTTTGGCCTTGGAGTACAAAATGAAGCAGGGCAAAGGCTAATAGAGTTCTGTCAAGAGAACAAGCTAGTCATAGCAAACACTCTTTTCCAACAACACAAGAGACGACTCTACACATGGACATCACCATGTGGTCAATACCGAAACCAGATTGATTATATACTTTGCAGCCAAAGATGGAGAAGCTCTATACAGACAGCAAAAACAAGACCAGGAGCTGACTGTGGCTCAGATCATGAGCTGCTTACTGCAAAATTTAGGCTTAAATTGAAGAATGTAGGGAAAACCACTAGACCACTCAGGTATGACTTAGATCATATTCCTTGTGAGTACACAGTGAAGGTGATGAATAGATTTAGAGGATTAGATTTGGTAGACAGAGTGCCTGAAGAACTATGGATGGAGGTCCGTAACATTGTACAGGAGGCAGCAACTAAAACCATCCCAAAGAAAAAGAAATGCAAGAAAGCAAAATGGCTGTCTGATGAGGCTTTACAAATAGCTGTGGAAAGAAGGAATGCGAAAAGCAAGGGTGAAAGGGAAAGATATAAGCAACTGAATGCAGATTTCCAGAGAATAGCAAGGAGAGATAAGAAGGCCTTCTTAAATGAACAATGCAAAGAAATTGAGGAAAACAATAGAATGGGGAAGACTAGAAATCTCTACAAGAAAATTGGAGATATGAAAGGAACATTTAGTGCAAAGATGGGCATGATAAAGGACAAAAAAGGCAGGGACCTAACAGAAGCAGAAGAGATTAAGAAGAGGTGGCAAGAATACACAGAAGAACTCTACAAGAAAGATCTTAATGTCCCTGATGTCCACGCTGGTGTGATCACTGACCTTGAGCCAGACATCCTAGAGAGTGAAGTCAAGTGGGCCTTAGGAAGCACTGCTAACAACAAAGCTAGTGGAGATGACAGTATTCCAGCTGAGTTATTTAAAATACTAAAAGACAATGGTGTTAAAGTGCTGCACTCAATATGCCAGCAAGTTTGGAAAATGCAACAGTGGCCACGGGATTGGAAAAGGTCAGTTTATGTTCCAATTCCAAAGAAGGGCAACGCCAAAGAATGCTCAAACTATTGCACAATTGCACTCATTTCACATGCTAGCAAGGTTATGCTCAAAATCCTACAAGCTAGGCTTCAGCAATACATGAACCGAGAACTACCAGATGTACAAGGTGGGTTTCGAAGAGGCAGAGGAACTAGAGATCAAATCGCCAACATTCGCTGGATCATGGAGAAAGCACGAGAGTTCCAGAAAAATATCTACTTCTGCTTCATTGACTATGCAAAAGCCTTTGATTGTGTGGATCACAACAAACTGTGGCAAATTCTTAAAGAGATGGGAGTACCAGACCACCTTACCTGTCTCCTGAGAAATCTGTATGCGGGCCAAGAAGCAACAGTTAGAACCGGTCATGGAACAACCGATTGGTTCGAAATAGGGAAAGGTGTACGACAAGGCTGTATACTGTCACCCTGCTTATTTAACCTATATGCAGAATACATCATGAGAAATGCCAGGCTGGAAGAATCACAAGCCGGAATTAAGGTTGCAGGGAGAATCATCAACAACCTCAGATATGCGGACGATACCACCCTAATGGCAGAAAGTGAAGAAGAACTAAAGAGCCTCTTGATGAGGGTGAAAGAGGAGAGTGCGAAAGCTGGCTTGAAACTCAACATTAAAAAAACTAAGATCATGGCATCTGGACCCATCAATTCCTGGCAAATAGAAGGGGTAGAAATGGAAGCAGTAACACACTTCATTTATTTGGGCTCCAAGATCACCGCAGACGGAGACTGCAGCCATGAAATTAAAAGACGCTTGCTCCTTGGGAGGAAAGCTATGGCAAGCCTAGAGAGCATATTAAAAAGCAGAGACGTCACCTTGCCGACAAAGATCCGCATTACTACTACATTCCAGTAGTAATGTATGGCTGTGAGAGCTGGACCATAAAGAAGGCTGAGCGCTGAAGAATTGATGCCTTTGAACTGTGGTGCTGGAGAAGACTCTTGAGAGTCCCCTGGACTGCTAGGAGGTCAAACCAGTCAATCTTAAAGGAAATCAACCCTGACTGTTCATTGGAAGGATTGATAATGAAGCTCAAGCTCAGATACTTTGGTCACCTAATGCGAAGAGAGGACTCTTTGGAAAAGATCCTGAGTCTGGGAAAGATAGAAGGCAAAAGGAGAAGGGGACGGCAGAGGATGAGATGGTTAGATAGCATCACTGGATGGAAGGCAAAAGGAGAAGGGGACGGCAGAGGATGAGATGGTTAGATAGCATCACTGAAGCAATGAGCATGGAACTGAGCCAACTCAGGGAGGCAGTGAAGGACAGGAAGGCCTGGCGCAATATGGTTCATGGGGTCACGAAGAGTGGGACACGACTTAACGACTAAACAACAAAATAAATGAAATATACATGCTGTCTGAGCTGTCTGTAATTCATTACCTTATCTTTAGGAATCTAAGCCTAGGTAAGATACTTTATCATTATATTTATCAGGATAGCATTGTTATCTGAAGTGGCGACTTCAGCAGAACATCTCTGAAGGCATTGCCCCGTGTTGTCTTTGGTTTACCCTTTTGGTCTCTCTGTTGGTTGTTTGTAGCAATTTGGGCAGGTGGTTCCTCCCTGTAGCTTTCTAGGCTT
Organism: Python bivittatus; assembly: GCF_059951505.1. NCBI lineage: Eukaryota > Metazoa > Chordata > Lepidosauria > Squamata > Pythonidae > Python > Python bivittatus. The sequence continues at coordinate 17,933,105 of NW_028277086.1, read as the reverse complement.
GGGTGAGGCACAGCTTTCAGGATTTCCAGTTTCCCAGCCTTTCACTTTTGCTTTCCTCCCATAGACCTTGCTGTCGAATGTTTCCCACCACCATCACTCAGCTTAAATAACATGCAACAGATATTTTCCCAGCATAGAATCCTCCTAGATTTTTCTGTTCATGGGCTTGTTTAGCTCCTTCACTAATGCTTTTGTTTTCTCAGCATGAGTTCAAATAATTATAAGAAAATTCTAATTGAGTTTGTGTGGCTTTATATGTGTGATTAAATAACGTTACCTTTCATCATCCATCCCAAGTTTCGTTTATAGGACTGGAATTATTTATCTCCCTAGCCAATATTTTTCCTGAAACGGTGTAATTGTATAGGTTATGTGACTTTTTTTTTTTTGTGACTGCACTCAGTCATTGCTGACCCTGCAGTGACTGCTTGGACAAGTCCTTGCAGTTTTCAAGGCAATTGTTTCGGAAGTGGTTTGCCAGAGCCTCCTTCCTAGAGCAGAGCCCAGCTGGCGAGCGCAGGAGGCGGGGTTTCCGTTGCTTCGTGCCTTTTTCGGGTGCGTGCAGTTTTTCACGCTTACCGGCAACTGCTCCCAACTCCTTTTTGCAAGGCGCTGCCAGCATTTTTCCTCCCACTGGAGTGAGAGTCCCCATTTATCTACTCATGTGAGTTTTCGACCTGTTGGGTTGACAGGAACTGGGGAGGAAACAGGAGCTCACCCTGTTTAACGCAAAGGCTGGACTCGAACCGCTGAAGCGTCGACCATTTCTGGCCGGCAACTTTCAGTGTCATTAAGCCGCTGCGCCACCGCATCCCCCTTATGTGACTTAGATATTAATAATTATAATGGGTTGGAGGTGGAAACATTAGTGTGTGCATAGGAGCATTCCCGAGAATGGAATCTGACTTGAACAATGAATAGTAAAGCAGATTTTATAACTAGAATAGAAAGGCTTGGTTAAGGAGGTACATCATAGAGGTAGTCAGTTCCTAACACCTTGCTAACTACATCCTACCAGGTGAGAATCAGAGAACAAGAGTTTTTTGTGTATGTGCCTGACCACAAGGCAGAAGGAAGTGACCTGAGATTAACAGTCTCTTAGACAAAGGCCAGGAAGAAGGAAAGACAAAAAGAGGACATAGAATAAATCAATAACTCTTTTTCTATACCTACTGCCTCTTCTTGTCAGTATGTCATGAGATGCTGAAGTGCTGTTGAAGTCACATTTCCAACAGAATGGAAGTCATTGCCACTATGCATTAGGTGAGAAGGCTTGTTTAGAATTTAAAATGAAATAGCAGATTATTGCTGACAGCAAGGGGAGGAAAAGCCTTAGAAATAGCCGCTCTCAAGTCTTGGAATAAAACACAGGTATATGGATAAGAACCAAAGTTCTAGGGATGCATTTGATCCTGAAGCAAATCCATCTTTCTCCTTTCCACTATCCTGAGTGAATTGAGTGGCTTTGTGGAATGATACCATCTCCTGGGACTCCTCCAGCCAACTTAGTTTGCCAAGAAGAAAGCATAGACAGACAAAATCTAATGATTTTTTAAATGATATACAGGTCAATGTTTGGGATATCTTTGAGTTTACCACTTTAAAATGGGTTCAGATTTTGCTCCCTACATTTCTTCTGGCAGCTTTGAGATGCTTCTGAACCAGATTATCCTTTGCCCATCCCACTAGCGGATCCATGACTTTTTAAAAACATGAATGGTTACCCTCTGCCTAGGGTGTTCAAAATGGGGAGTTGGAAAATGAAGATTGGTTCAAATGTGCAAGAATAAAAGGAATTGAGGAGGAAAAGTGGAGCCAAAACAAAATAGGAAAAACGTAAGGGAAAACACAAGCTAAGAATTCTGGATCATTGGCTTATTCTTGCAATGAAGTAGCACTATTAAAATAATAAGTTGAGATGCAGCTCATCCTTGGCTGATATCAAAAAGCTAAGCAGGGTTAGTCCCAGTTAATATTTAAATAATATCAGAAAATCTCAGGACCATAGGTTAGAATGGGAAGTGGAGAACATTTCAAGAATGAAGGAAATGTGACCCCTTTTCATACTGTTCCTAAGAAAATTATATGGATGTGCCCATGATGTCCCCAGGAATTGAGCTTGGAGTAAATTTAATTTAGAACATATAAACATAAACCCCTGCTGGATTGGACCTCTGGCCCACCTAGTCCAGCAGTTTGTTCTCACAGTGGCCAACCGACTGCACAAGGAAGCCCATTAATCTCCCAGCAGATGGCCTTCACAGGCAGCCCCACTGCCATCAAGGCTAATAGCCATTGATCCCCATGACTTCCACAGATTGGTCCAACCCTTTTTTGAAGCAAGCCAAGCTGGTAGCTAGCACCAGAACTTATTTACCTTCAAATACTGCTACTACTACTACTAATAATAATACATAAACCAGGAAGTGAAGTGTGGCCTGAATGTGTTCTAGATTCATAATCCAGTTTTAAAAAATGGAACAGCCAATTTTTATTCATATCATTTGGTTTATACCAAATCGTCAACAATTACTTTTTGACTTGGTCAACTATATTTAGATTTGACATGAATTCTTTTTAGAAATGGCACATCCTAACTGTGAAATATCTTGCCAAATTGCCTTCTGCCAATTTGGGAAGAATCATTTTATTCTGACTCCTTTTTCTCTTGCCAGCTAGTTGATGTTTGAACCAGAGAGACAGCTTTATCTTTGACTCTTGCCTCTTACTTTATTCAAACCTAATTTTTTTCAGTTCTACTTAACTATTTTTCATGTTGATATTTTTTTTGGCAGGGGGGCACATTGCAGTGACATTGTGATTCATTTGTGATAAATACTTTTCAGTCATTCATGACAGGATTAAAAAAGAGCATAAGTAAATAACATGCTAATGTTTACTGTGACTGTAAAGAAAAATACAGTATACAAGAATATGATAAAAATTCAGTCAACAGTTTTAGTAGTCCCAGATTCTTAAATGGGAGAGAATTAAGCATAAGTGTAAATTGTGACCCAAATTTTCTCAGCTTTGATTAGATCCCATCCTTAGATTCGGATACAAATTTAGTACATATGAAATTTAAGAGGCATTCTCGTAGCAGAATAAATGATACGCAAAACAAAGCCAAAATCCAGGAACAAAAGCAAAAAAACCAAACAAAAAACTGACATTGTGTTGTTACCCAAGTAATGGCCATTTCTATAAGCTGATTTTATTAATTTATCATTAGCAGGTGAGAGTCAAAATCCAAAGTGGCTGGTTTTCAGTGTTATCAAATTCAGTTACGATCCTGTATTCTTTTACCTTGTGGCCCATGGGGAACCAGTTAAATATAGCAGTTAAGAAGTTGGATGAGTACTGAGACCTAGGTTTGAGCCCACCTCTAGCTATACAGGGGTAACTGTGACACAATCAATCTCAAAGGGTTATGGTAGTGGGAATTTGTAACAAATACTTTTCAGACAAGCTCCCCATGTAAACCATCTTGAGATTCTGGAGAAAAGGTGGGACAAAAACTAATGAATAAGCAGATACGTACATTCATACATACCTGTGGGATACACTAAAATCAATAAGTCTACTATCTGATTAGCTATGGATAGGATAGGACAGGACAGGCAAGATAGGATTGTGTTGTCAGACTCTTTAGATAAGGTATCTTCTTCGTAAAGCTTCAGGCAAATGATGCTACTAGCCTTGAATGTGTTACCACTGAATGAAATATCAAGAGAGTTTTTTTTCTGCTTAGACCTCTCTGCATCTTCAAGTATTTCATTATGCCAGCGGACATGTTCTGTTTACGTGTGAGTGCTCATGTGTGGATTAGGAGTGGGAAAACAGATAATATTCTAGCAAAAACTGAAAAATGAAACTGTATTTCTGGGATGAGGAATGACTTCTTCTCCCAGAGGTTATTCATGATGCATATCTAGTGGGTTATCTGTGACAATATCAATTGGCCCTTTGAGGTAAATGTATTCTCATATTCATTTTGTGGCCTAATGAGGCATGAGGAATACATAGTTTTGTTCCCCCCACCCCCCAAATAACATATCAGATGTATTCTGGAAGCTGAAAGTTCCATCTTGTCCTGGGGCTTATTGTAGTGTTACCTCGTGACAATAGATCCCCACCCACAGAAAGCAGAAGGCACCGATTGTGTTGTTACGTGCTCTTCTTGACTTCCATTACAATTGCCTTTATATGAGTCTCATCTCTCTTTGTACAGAAGTCAACAAGCCTCAAATATTCATGATTCTTCTTATATCATATGCAAAGGACAGAACATTTGAAGCCCACCAGCTGACACTGCACAGCAAGAAAAGATTGTTAGCTCAATAGGAGCTGTGTTACTTACTGCTGCTGCTGTTTCCTAAGGTAAACATTAAAGGTTTCAAAGACGGCAAAAATTAAGGAACCACCCACTGATGTGGCTTTGAAAACCATACTGCAAACTGCTGATCCTCAAAGTCTAGCAGGTTGAGGATCTCTTTGAATAATGGATAGGTGAGTTTGGACTCTTTTGGGGACTTCTTTGGAATCTTGCTCAGGGCTGAAAGTGTATTTCCAAAATTGGTGTCTAGGAAAAGGGCCCAGCAATCGTCACAGCTTCAAACACTTTGCCAATCTCTCTCTCTCTCTCTCTCTCTTTCTCTGTCTCTCTCACAAACACACACACACACATCTGCTATATATATGTATATATGGTGTTTGAAGATATATAGCAGATATTGAAGATATATAGCAGAATATATATTTATAGATATATATATATAGACATATACATAGATATGTATATCAGAATTGGAGGTGGAGGTGGAGGTAGGTGGCAGACCATCCCTCTGATGTTATCATAATTGGTTGTCATCTCCCCTTCCCCCCCACCCCCCAAGTTCAGTCAAATTATGCCCTTTGATTTTCCCTGTGCTTGGTTCTCATTGGCTGCCAATACTGTTAGATTCTGCTTGGATAAGTAACAAAAAAAGAAGCTTGTGGTGAAGGGAGATTAGATTTGTCTTTCTCGTTGCAATACAAAATATTGAAATAAATGAAGCTGCAAGCAACCTTACATCTACGTTTCTGTGGCTCTTCATTTCAGAGTTCATTCCTTTGAACTCTGCTACCTATGTACAATACCAATGGTATTGCTCTGCTCACTTCCTTAAGCTTCTCAAAACCATTTTCAGATTCGAAAGCCAAATATTGCCTGTGGATTTAACTTTGTTTAAGCAACAGGCAAAGCACCATGCAACATAGCTATATAAAGTTCAGTTCCATCAGAGGTACTAGTAGAAAATTAAATAAACAACCTTCTTTATTACTATGAATGGAAAAAAATACAACTTTTTAGAGTTATGGGTGGGCAAATTTTTATAAATGACTTCTGATCAGTGAACCTATGGAATTTTGTCTATTTGGTATTTAAGTAAAGTAAAGCAATTGAAAAAAAAACAACTGGCTTCTGTTTTGTATCAGAGGCGTGGATTGGATTTAGCTGTATTCTTGATCCTGAGGATAAAATGGAAATTCAGAAGGGATTTAATTTCTCTGTCATGGAAAATATATAGGCCTGTGAATCAGTTCTGTTCTAGTTCTGGCCTTAAGGAAATGATGGTTCTTGCTTGTTTCACCAGAGCTCTAGAATTATGTAAATAGCCTTCTTGTGGTTATTTATGATAAGATATTTATTTATGATAAGGATAGAAGAGAAAAGAGGCAATGGATTGGATATAGTAACTAACAGATCAAGACGTGCTTGTGATTATGCAACAGTGCATAAATGTGCTCAAAGTAACCCTTTGGGTATTTGATGATGTGGAATGTGGGTTTCAAAAGGTTATGCCATAATAATTATATTAATCCTTAGAAACCAGGAGATGAGAGTTGTAGTCCTCTAGGCATGAATGTCGGCTGGGTGACTTTGGGCCAGGCCCTCTCTCCTAGCCCAACCCACCTCATAGAATTGTTGCTGTGGGAAATTAGAAGGTGGGGCATGAGGTATGTATGTTGCTTTGAGTTGATGAAAAATAAAGGTGGGATAAATATTTTAATAATCCATCAAGCTTCATTGATATGACCACATGCCTCAGCCAGCATGACCCAGCAGAAGAGCCCACCTTACAAAGAAATGTAAACTTCCAAAGTGTTGCATTGTGATGATACCATGAGGTGTGCAGTTCAGAGTTCATTGGCTTAACATGTATTTGTCTTTTCCCCACCAGTTAGAGACATTTTTAAAGCTATTTATAATGATTGGCTGGGAATGTGTCAGGCTACTAATAGGATACCACATCTCTCAGTAGTCCTAAGTGTTAAGTCCTTTTCAAGTGTTCATTGTTCAGAATGATTTAAATTTAGCTTGTACAGAAAGCTAGGTAGGAAATCCATAAATCCCTGCAGTTCAGGATAAATATTCTCTTTCTTTGCCCAATTCTTACAAAGGTGGACATAATAAAAAACACTGTTTCCCCTCAATATTTATCTGATAGAGTAACCCTAGAAATAGCAGTAGTGAAGCTGCTGTGAGTTGGGGTAAATCCCTAATGAAAAATGTTTGTTTTACTTTTTTGGGGGGAAGGGGCATTGAGTGGGGAGAAGGAGAAAACTTCTCCTGAGTGCAAGCAGATTCTTAATGAATCCCAGAAAATGATGGTGTTAAACTATTCTGTTAGTTGGAAAGAAATGATACTTTATTGAAAAGGCATAACAACAAAGATATATGATTACAAAGAACAACCTCAGGTCCACAGGGCTCCCTTGCAGCAATGTTGAACACCGGGAGATAGTACATGACCAGTTTCATCCTTACTTGGTATCATCAGACCTACATAGTCAGATGTCATTCTATGGGGTTCAAACCTCTACTCCTAATCAAACTTGTGGACCATTGCATTTTAGATGACTATACATAGTATAGTAGCTTTAGGAGGTATCCAAATCTTAATGGTCTTGTAGTAAGGCATTTATAGAATCCATCAAAATGATATATACAGTGCAGCTTCCCACGCTCTCAAAGAGAGAGAGAGATACAGATATTACATTATGTCATGCCCCCACATATGAGGTTTTATATGACTTCATGTAAAAGGGGGTGGAAGTCATGTAAAACCTCATGCATAGGGCATGACATAATTAAATTATGTAAGAGAGCCAGTTTAAAGTACTAGGCTAGAAAAAGGAAACTGTGAGTTCTAATCCTGGCTTAGGCATAAACCAGCTGGGTGATCTTGGGCAGGTCTCTCTCAGCCCTAGGAAGAAGGCAAAGGGAAACTACTTCTGAAAATGTTGCCAAGAGAACCGCAGAGACTCCTGCAGTCCCCAGGAGTAAAGACTGACTCAAAGGTACCCAGACACGTAAATAAAACCATGTTCGATGGCTGATGTGGGTCTTCCGGGCTGTGTGCCCATGTTCTGGAAGTTTTGGTTCCTAATGGTTCGCCAGCATCTGTGACTGGAATCTTCAGAGGACAGGAGCACAGAGAGAACCGCTCCTGTCTATGCTCCTGTCCTCTGAAGATGCTGGCGAACTGTTAGGAACCAAAACTTCCAGAACATGGCCACACAGCCCAGAAGACCCACATCAGCCATCGTATTCTCACCGTGAAAGCCTTCGACAATACATTGAAAACCATGTTCCTTGAAGAAGATGGCTAAGAAAGAGAAGAAAATAGATTTTTTAAAAAGTGGACAGCCAAGGGAACTCAGTTTTCCCATAGAAAGAATTTTCTACAAGGATCTTTCATGAATCTACTGTAAAAATTATTGGGACCTATCAGTGAATGTAAAGGAACAGGTTCTATTTAAAGACAACTAAAAATGTTGAGGCCCATGCTCCTCCACCATAATAAAAAACAAGGCAACAAATGTGCACCAAAATATGTACAACCCAAATAATCACTGGCTGATTTTGATTGTGTATTATACCTATGTTAAAGACAGGGACATTTATGAGCCAGTGTGAAGGCTTAGTTTTCCATCTAATAAGAGAGTCTGCTTGATGTTCTATTTGTAAGGTCATGAACTATCTACTAAAAATAATTTGTACACATAATGTGGTAGATCAGAGCTTCCATAAGGACAAAATCTGCTGATGAAACAAGTAAACTATATAACCCAGTAACTGATATTAATAGGAACAAGAAATTATAAAATGGAAAGGATTACTTTAATATATACGGTAACTTCTGATCCAAATCAAGATACACAACAGAATGCTCGGGGATGCAAACAGCCTCCAATATCCTTTGATGAAGCCCTTAGAGTTCTCCAAACGTTGCCATCAAATTGCACTGTTTTATGTGATTAATGGAGAAAACTAATAAACATATGATTGTAGAATGTAATTAAATTTATTTATATTTTAAAGAAAACCAGCTTTTATTTCTGATGTGGCCATTCCCACCAGTTTAGTTTTTAACTTGGACATACTGTAGTTCACAATTGGTGGGGTTGGTAGTGGTGGGTTAAAGGATGGGAATGGAAATAATTTTCTTCCCAGAGGCCTTTAGTTTCCATTCTTTTTTTCCCCTCATCCTTATTCTCCCAACAACCCTCCTGAAGCTTGGGAGGCCTAGTTGGGGTCACCAGTTTCGGAAATGTTGGCCATTCCTGCATTATATGCATAGCATGGCAGGTGATCCAGTGTGTGGAGTCTGATCACCATGTTCGGATTGTAAATAGTTAAATGTCCAGCTTCCTTCACCTCCAGCCACTTTGTTTCCAATATAGGATGAAAAATAGAGGATTAAAAAAAGAAAAAGAAAATGGGATTTTATTCATTTTTTTCCCTTATAAATCTTATTCCTGATAATATGGTTTGAATTACCTTTAAGATGACTTTTGTTGTCATTTACAGGACCTGAAAAAAAGATCAGTATGGCTTCAATATGTTGCTGAATTATCTACCAAAGTTATTCTGCTGATCTGAATATGAAACACCTGCAATTTTTATTACTATTGTTTTAATATATTTCTTTACATAGAGTAAAAACTCCAAGTGGTCTTCTGCAGAAACCAAGGATTTCTTGCCTCCATCTCCATGCTGCATCTTTAAGGAACAGTTTTCTAGACAACTGATAAGAGAACTTTCTTATCATCTTTGGTAAATAGAATATTGTTAGCTGCCCAGAGTCACTGGTCTGAGATGGGCAGCTATATTAAATAAATAAATAAATAAATAAATAAATAAATAACAGTACAATTTAGTATTAACAATGGAGTAACTGACATAAGGAGGGGAGAGACAAATGTACCCCCCCCCAAAAAAAAAATTATCAAGGAAGTTCATCGATCTCATAGAGCTCAACTAAGAGGTTTTACTCTTAGTTGAAAGCGTACTCCAACCATCCTGCTTGATATGTATCATATGACGAGGAAACATAGTGTGAAAATTAATGGATAGACATGAATCTGTAGAAGTTTAGAATTCTAACATTTGATTATACACATTTGAGTACAAGTTCAGTATGGAGTAAATGTGCTCTTTTTTTTCTGATAGCACAGTTGGGAAAAAAAAAAAAGATGGTATCCCAAGAGATACCGAAATAGAATCCCTTCATTCAACCATGAATCCATTTCACACCCTATTCTGAAAATACCAAGATGCTCAATCTGAATATTTGTGCTGAAAATGATGAATAAGTGTTTTTTCAGCCAACTGTCCAATAGTTTGGGGTTGAATTGCACGATGAATATATACATTGTGCAATGGATTGAAAGGCATCTGTAAAAATTAGGGTCTAATGTACAAGAAAAGAGACAAGGTCCAAATTTGTGGATACACTGAAGCCTATTTTTTTTTACAAGTGCTCAGTACTTATATCCGTTGGGGCTGATACCCCTTCAAGGTAGAGTTTCTTGTTGTAGAGTATGATAGCAGAAACTTGAAAACCTATCCAAGCTTCTCTCTCATACTAAACAAAATCCCATTTTATAAACAAAATCAAGGTAGGATTATCTTGGGTTTTTTTCTCATGTTTCTCTCTTTCTCAGAACTGTGTAATCTCGTCTCTGAGTCCCCCTTAACAATTTGTTCCTTCCTTCCCCAAGGTCATCTCTATATCCTTCATACTTGGACTGGTGGATGGCAGTGAAGAACCTGTTCTTTTTAGAACACTTTTTGCAAACATGTTTTCTTAATAATATGGATTATTTTCATTTTCCCTTAGTCTCACTTGCCATCATTTGGTTTTAGTGTCAAAATCACATATGGGAATCTTTGCTCTCCAAAAAGTTTTTCTAGGGGTTTTAATATTTGTTAAGTAAGCTGTGTAGATATTGAATATGCGTACTACATATGGAAAGCTATGGCAAACCTAGATAGCATATTAAAAAGCAGAGACATCACTTTTCCGACAAAGATCCGCATAATCAAAGCTATGGTTTTCCCAGTAGTAATGTATGGCTGTGAGAGCTGGACCATAAAGAAGGCTGAGTGCCGAAGAATTGATGCCTTTGAACTGTGGTGCTGGAGAAGACTCTTAAGAGTCCCCTGGACTGCTAGGAGGTCAAACCAGTCAATCTTAAAGGAAATCAACCCTGACTGCTCATTGGAAGGATTGATAATGAAGCTCAAGCTCAGATACTTTGGTCACCTAATGCGAAGAGAGGACTCTTTGGAAAAGATCCTGAGTCTGGGAAAGATGGAAGGCAAAAGGAGAAGGGGACGGCAGAGGATGAGATGGTTAGATAGCATCACTGAAGCAATGAGCATGGAACTGAGCCAACTCAGGGAGGCAGTGAAGGACAGGAAGGCCTGGCGCAATATGGTCATGAAGAGTCGGACACGACTTAATGACTGAACAACAACAACTACATATGTGCATGATTTACACACATTATTGTTCTGTATTCATGTAACATGTAACAGAATGTTCATTTAGTTCAGACAGGGTTTTTGAATGGTAGTTGATTAATTCTCAATGAATGGCATTCCTTCAAGTGAGAACAGAAAATTGCATTTCCTTTGTATTACTGCAATCATATTCAAGCCTCTTGGCTGACAAAGTAGCCTTTCTGAATTTTGAGCAAATGTTTGTTTAAAAAAGTATACATTTGGTAGGTCTATTTCTGTTCTTCAGACTAATGAGTCTTAGCATTTTGATTGAGCCTTGTACTGTGCTTCCTGGAAGAATCACTATTCTGATGAAAACATAAGTTGGTCAGAGTTTCTTCTATAACACAAAAATTGGCCACTGAAAAACACTACTACAAAATATGAAACTTGAATAACAAGGTTAAAAAAAGATAGACAGATAGACATACACACACATACTGTATATATATATATATATACATACACATATACATACTCACATACCCACAGACTAATTAAGGAGAAAAGGGGGAAGGAAGTGATAGGAAAAAAATAACTTCAGTCACAGGTGCAGATCTTGACCTACCACCGGAATCACCTGCAACCCCATTTTCTATGTAAAAGAGAGGTGAGGATTTGGTCACATAGTCATGATTGCTATCTTGACGACTTCTTCTTCTTCTTCTTCTTCTTCTTCTTCTTCTTCTTCTTCTTCTTCTTCTTCTTCTTCTTCTTCTTCTTCTTCTTCTTCTTCTTCTTCTTCTTCTTCTACCTTTCTGACATACATACACACCCGTCCACCCACCCATCCACATCCACACACCTGGCACCATAATTTTGTTGTCCTTGCCCTAGCTATTTTGGGGGGCCTTGACATATAACTGAAAAATTCTGTGATTCTGACATGACAGAACATTCCCTCATCCCCTCATGAAGGTAAGCTAAGGTAGGAGAAGCGGAAGGAGAGGAAACCATCACCTATTTTTTAGCCCCATCTAATCTGATGTAATTGTTACTAGAAAGATGATAATATTATAATAATAACGCAAATAATAGGAATAAAATCCAATACATTTTAAAAATTTGCCAAGTAAGTAATTATGGTCTCTTCTTTCAGGCTAGTTGGTGTAAGGCTTTCTCTCCTCCACTTCGTTGAAAAATACAAAATTATTGCAAGTGCAATTATAAATCATGCACCATGTGGACTCCTCAAGCGCCTACCATAAGAGGACATACTTATCCATTCCAGCAACTCAATCCAGGTCCTTTACTTCAGGGGATTACAATGGAAACTGATGACTGGCAGTTCCAACCACAAGCATGGAAAATTTGATTTCAGACTGATGGAATTTCAGCTGCTGGGCCAATTTCCTTGCCTTAGAATTCCTCAACAAGAAAAGAATTCCTGAACAACCAGAATAATCTCTATTTTGCCCCAAACCACAACTCCTGCTATAAATCCCAGTAGCGTTTAATATTGCAGCCAAATTTCATGCTCCAGCAGCACTTATTTTAGTATTATAAATGAAGTCTTAAAAATATCCAAGAAACATCTCAGTATATCTCTCAGATTGAATTGTTTGATGGCTGTTTAATTGTTTGATGGCTGCAGGTTAACCTGTCCAATTTTTTTCTGCAAGCACATAAATAGGATAAGCAACAGTTGTTGATGAGTATAGACTAATGTTCTAAAATGTCTGATGTCTCACTCTGGTGATGGGACAATCAGGCAGTATGGATGCGCCTTAGGGCTGGAAGTCCATATCTTCCTTCCACCCTTACCACCACCACCACCACCACCACCACCACCTCCTCCTCCAAATCATGAATTTCTGTACTATATCATATTTTTATAGGCATTGTTAAATTTCCTAGGCAAACTCTTCTTTAAACAGGTACACTTCCTGCATGTTATTTTTCATTAGAAATGGTTTCCTTTTAAAAACACAAATGGAAGTAATTATGTAAAAGAAAGAATTTACATCAGGGGAACCTCTTTAACATCATTACCTTCATTTTCACAAGCATGTATCTTTCCTCAGCCACCCTCAGAAATCAATCTCTCTCTCTCTCTCTCTCTCTCTCACACACACACACACACACACACACAGACAAAAGATGATGTGCAGATTTTTGATTATGGAAAGCTGGATATGAATGCTAGTGGACTTTGTTTTTTGATGCCCTACATGCTGTCACAGGATCAGCACTGCAATCTGTGGCAGATGGTTTACCATATATGTGCCATAATTTCCTCAAATTTGATCCTGTTCCTTTATCTTCATACTGAGAATGCTTGGTTTTAGGATTCAAGCAGTTCCTGTATTTGATCACCTGAGAGCACTGTTTCCCTTCAAAACACTCTTTTTTGTAGAGAGCCCAGAAACTGGGTAAATTATGTAAGTTACATTATTAAAGCATTATTACAGGAAAAAAAGTGGGGGACAAATCTTTCACAGAACAACAGTTGGATTGAAAAATCGTAGTGTTGTGTTTTTCTGTTTTGATGAGTTAAATATTTAAGTATTATTATTTAGTCTTTGCATTATGTCCTATCATAGTCAAAAAATGCCAGGGATTGCACATATTTCTGCAAATAGAGGACATCAGCTGTTTACATCGGAAATTGCTTGGAAAGACATGCTTGGGAAAATGGTTTCCTGCCAACATTTTGGGTTGGATTGTTTAGATGTGTGCTAGATTTGGAGTAATTTTCATAGAGTTCTGTATTGAAAGGATTTACCTTGCTTGGTAAAAGAGAAGCCTGAGTGGGGAAGACATTTGTTACATATCAGTTCCTAGATTCCTAGAATTATATGCATTCTCCAAACTCTTTGAAGCCCTCTTTGGCCCCACTGCTGAACATTAATGGTTCAATTGGGCATCCCATACCGGAAACACATGAAATCCGTAAGGTAGGTTCTAAAATAGACTTAATGCTTTTGTGTGTGTGTGTGTGTGTCCAAGAAAAACTTCACCCTCCCAGACCTATTCTTTTTTAACTATGCAGAAAGCAGGCTGTGCCCCTGGCATTTTTGGTTCATTTGCTTCAGGTTTTCCTTCCCAAAGCACACTGGTTAGGTACACCAAGTTTGAGTTTGCTGCCTTCCTATAACATGCTCTGCCCAACAAATATTATAGCTTAATTGAATGGTCTGGTTTAAAGAGGCAAAGGCAAAGGCTGGGTTCCTACAACACGCTGGGCAGCACGTTACATTATCCTTTTTCTTAGCCCAATTTTGGACATTGCATGTTTGGTTCCACTAAATATAGCTCCAGACTGTCCATGGGTTGCCTACCCCTGTTTTAGAGACATCGTCAGAATACTTTCCACATGATTAGTGAAGACTCTGGACGTGCTGCCTCCATCTAACATACTTCCACACTGGCCTATCTGAAGGAGAGGCTGAAAGATACATGGTCCTGTGGAGGTAGCTCCTTCACAAAGTCACAAACCCCATTCAGCATGATCCCATGGGGAAGCCTACCTGCATAGGGCGATTTCTTTCTTTCTTTCTTTCTTTCTTTCTTTCTTTCTTTCTTTCTTTCTTTCTTTCTTTCTTTCTTTCTTTCTTTCTTTCTTTCTTATTTATTTATTAAATGTATATGCTGCCCATCTCCCCCATAACCCCAGGGCTATGTAATGGTTCCCCATTTAGATTTTTACCTAAAATATGGAGAACAGGGAGAGAAAACTGGTAGAAATGTATGCATTGGGAACAGAACCAACATCTTCCTATTTTCTTCTAGTGTGGAGTCAAAGATCAGAATGGAGCTTAGGGGACTTATATGAAGGGTTTCCCCTGGTTACCCTTCACACTTTTATTGTGTTGCTGCGTGAAGATGTTTTCCTCCTTGCTGCCCTCCATCCTCTCACTGAGCCAACCAGCACTCCCTCCAGCTGGCCAGTGTGGAGTGCAAAAAATGGTAGCAGCCGTGGCATGTTATCTCTATCCTCTTTCTTTATTGCATTTGCTTTTTGCAGGTATGTGTGGGGGGACAACAGCTGTATGGGGAAGCAGCAAAGCTCACAAAGAATGATCAGGAAGGACGGGGGGGAGGAGGGGGAGTGCTCTGAACAGCAGAGAGGTGAGATGAGGCAGGTATTCCTACGAATGGAAATAAACTACCCTGTGTTTTCAGAGAAAATGCTGCAAAGCTGCCCCGACAGCATCTTTTCCCAAGTAGCAACTGATTTCAGATTTCAGAGATATAAGCAAAGTCCAAGGATTACCAGGACACTACACTGATCTTGGATTAAGGCAGCCTTGTGTGTGAAAGAGGTCTTAGTGTAATTATGAGCAGATCAGGTAGACACTAGTTTGGAAACCAATAATGGTGCATATTCAAAAGCAAATTCTAGTTCTGTGTCCACCATCTTTGAGGCATGGTATCTCTATGGATCTTATCCTCAAGGCACATGTGAATTACTCCAGGTTTCTTTCTTTGACAGCAGTAGGATCTGCATCATGAATAATACACACATGCTTTTAAACATAAAAGCCATAGTTACGAAGGTGGAAGGAATATGGCCATCCAGAGGTGCTGAATTAAAACTCATATAAATTCCAAGCAATGGGATCAATGCTGAGGAATCCTAGGAATTGCAGTTCAGCATTATCTGAAGGGACCCATGCTCCCCACTCCCTTGCATAATAGTTTCCATAGAAAGGGGAATTTGTGACATGAATGAATTTTATTTCACGTCTGCACAAAGAGAACTGGTTAAAAATAGTCCTTGTTTTTGGCAAAGTGGCAACATTTTAACTATATTTGCAAGAACTCTAGTTTAACATTCTTATTTCAAGTAATGGCAAGTAGGCATTAATTTTTTTTTTAAAGGCCTCTGTTCAGATCTTGGAAATACTTAAGGAAGTAAGAGCATAGCTTACAACTATAATAACATTTTATTGTTGGATCTACGGATATAGCAGTTAAAATAACTCTATAATGTCTAGTCACCAATGGGCAACAGTTGACTGTTAATTGGTCCCTTTAGGTTATCCTATGGCTTATTTTTCACTTCAGTTGGTGTTCTCTGTTTTGTCCCTAAAACCCAGCAATCTGAAAAATCTTGTGATAAAGCCTGATGCTAATTTACATTGCAAGGGTTGCTATAGCAACCTTTGAGAATGTTACTAGAAGCAGTGTACCAGAGGTAATCTTTATTTTTATGAGGAAAAAATAAGCCCATGTTTTGAAAGGTGTATAGTAGTTAGTTCTCAGCTTAATTTTTCTTCAAAATCTTCGGTGTATACTTGTATTCTAACATAACATTTTCAATTTCAGAACTTCCAGTGAATGACTAATTTCATAATGATAAGTGTTTTGTGGAAATGGATGAGTCAGTTTTGCTGATTTGGAAAAAATGAATCAGGCAACAGATAAACCAATATTCACTATCTTTATTGGACTAATCTACAAAAAGGAGGGCTAGTTTTTTAAGTTCTAGAAGTCATGAGAGAGCCAGTTTGGTGTAGTGGTTAAGGCAACAGCCTAGAAACTGGGAGACCGTGAGTTCTAGTCCTGCCTTAGGTGCAAAGCCAGCTGGGTGACCTTGGACCAGTCCTTCTCCCTCAGCCCTAGGAAGAAGAAGGCAACAGCAAACGGCAAACTTCTGAAAATCTTGCCAAGAAAAGTGCAGGGACTGGTCCAGGGAATTGCCAGGGGTCAAGACTGACTTGGAGGCACCAAAACAAACAGACAAGTAATGGTCAGGTTGTTCCACAAAGCAATTTAAAATGAGCCTTAAATGGAAATTGAGACTTAAGTGAAGTGGAGGAAAGGGAAAAGTGGCAAAAAGCCCAATAGGTGATTGTAAAATGAAACTTAGGACATTCACATACACATCTTTTAGCTGCTTCATAAACTAAGATGTCTGCAGGTTTTGAACCCCACTCAAAAAGTTTCATCTTTTGGGTTCTTCCTTTCAAATTCTTTGGGGAAGCAATTTCTTTTTCATCAAACTGAATGAGAATGATTGGGGGGGAAAGCGAAATCCACAGCATAAGCTGTGCTGGAGCTCAAGCCAAGAGCCTTAAGATTCAAGGATTGGTTTCTACTCCATCACTGAAGAATCAAACAGTACGTTAAGCCTGATACTGACATCGTGGAGCAAAGTTTTTCTGGAATCAGTTAATTTTGGAGAGTCAAACCAATATTACTATCTGCTACAAATTGCTTAAGATCTATTGCATTTCCCCATTCTATGAAGCTAGTTGCTGAGATACATCAATCCTTGGTGAACAAATAGGTAGATATTCCCCTGCTCTTAGATTCTCTGTCTCTGTCTCTGTCTCTGTCTCTCTGTCTCTCTCTCTCTCTCTCTCTGTGTGTCTGCGTGTGTATATGGAGAGAGAGATTGACAGTTTTGCCTTTTCTTGAACTGTTTCCTTGAGCAGAACTATTTTTTTGCTCCTTGATTTCTCAGTGGCTTTCAATATGGTTGACCATGGTGTCCTTCTGGACCAACTGAGGGGAGTGGGAGTGGGAGTGGGAGTGGGAGGCACTGTATTGCAGTGGTTCATCTTGTTCCTCAGTGGTGATTCCAATCAGTGTTGATGGGACAGGAGAGATCACACCCTTAGCCCCTTGCTTGTGAGGTGCCTTTCCCTCTTCATGTTTAACATCTACATGAAACCGCTAGGTGAAGTCATCAATCAGTTCAGGGGTTGGTATCATCAGTATGCTGATGATGCTCAAATTTACCTCTCTGCCCTGAGCTGCACAAGTGAAGCTGTTGAGGTACTGACCCAGAGTCTGGAAGTGTCTGGTTGTGAATGGAGAGGAACAGACTTCAGCTGAGTCCTGACAAGACTGAGTGGTTATGGCTATTTGTCCCCCCGGGTCAGGAACATATCCATCATTGGTCTTAGATGAAGTTGCAATTCCCCATTTGAGATTGTGTACAACTTGCGGGTCCTCCTGGACTCAGAGCTACTGCTTGAAGAGTAAACCAATGGCAGCTGTGGCCAGGAAGGCCTTTGCATAGGTACATCTTGTGTGCCAGTTGTGCCCTTTCCTCAATTGGGAGGCTCTGTAGATGGTCACTCGTGCCCTGGTCACCTCACGATTCAACTACTGCAATGCGCTCTACATGGCTGCCCTTGAAGACCATCCGGAAGCTAGAGATGGCTCAAAATGCAGCAGCACGAGCAGTAATAGACATTGCTCATGCCCATACCTCATCACTGCTATGCCAGCTGCATTAGCTGCCAGTTGGCTTCTAGGTGCAATTCAAGGTGCTGGTTCTTACCTTTAAAGCGCTTCATGGCATAGGACCTAGTCATCTGAATGACTGGCTTTCTCCCATTGTTTTTGCCCACTGAGTACATTCAGGCAGAGTGGGTGCACTCCAGGTCCCTTCTATTAAATGTTGCCATCTTGTGGGAACCAGGAACCATGCCTTGTCTGTTGTGGCCCCACACTCTGGAACAGCATTTCCCAGAGAAATGGACAATGCCCTCTTTTCTAGGGTTCCAAAGAGCCCTTAAGATCTGGCTTTGGTTTCAGGCCTGGGAGGCCCTGGCATGCTTCATTTTAATGATAGTTTTTCGTCTGGGTCACCTTGTTTTGTTTTGTCTATGTTTTTAATTGTTTTAATTTAATATTATATTAGGTAAACCACCCAGAGTCCATTGGAGTGGGTGGCTGTAATAATTTTAATGAAATAAATGATGATGATCCCCATGCTGGCTGGGGAGCTCTGGGAGTTGAAGGCCACACATCTTAAAGTTGCCAAGGTTGAGAAACACTGACTTAACAATATGAACATTAACCATATTGGGTCTGCCCAAGATGCACTTTGGGCAGGCTGCTTTTCAGTAGCCATCAGAATGTCTCTATAAATTCACTAGCAGGATGTAATAATGATTGATAGAGTTAGCACAGAGACCTAGAGAAATAACCCAGGTAGCTAATGGTTGTGATCACTAAGAAGGTTTCAGTCAGGATAATTAAATTATCTCATTGATTCTATTGGATCTATACCACAAGTAACTTCCCCACACATTGTTATTTCTCTTCCATTTGAGTCCTGGTTTCTATTGTGAAGCACAAGGAGATAAAGCTGCATATGTGTTATTTGATACCAGGTGTTTTGTCTGTTTCTTTCTATTAATAAAGAATGTCTATATCCCACGGTGATTTACTGTAGGGGGAGACTTTTGTGTTTTAGTAAAGCCCATCCTTTATATGCTGTAGTTTTCAGATTAAGCCCATAGCATCTCCCTAGGATTCGAGATACTTTAAAAGGCACTTACCTTCACAGTTCAATGGCTGAATTCAGTAAGACTGAATTGCACATATTACTGTAAGGAAGAAAAGGAAAGAATAAAAGGAAACTGTCAGATAATATTAGGAAGTATATTCCAAATAATAGTGAAAAGCATTGGAAAAATAATAGTGCACCATTAAACAACTACACTTTTCTGACACTCTTGAAGATCTCTGTGTTACTAATGGATCAATTTTTGTTTGAACCGTTATCTTACTCTATAATTTTATTTTTTTCTTTTTCATGTGCTGATTCGTAAATCTAGGAGTGGAGTATTTAGGCTGCAATCCATTATTCTCTTAGATAGGGGTGAATAGCATAAAAGTGGGACTCGTTTCTAAATAGATGTCTCTAGGCTTGCTCTGTTATTCTTCCCCGGGAAAAAAACCCCCAACAACAACATTTTACGAAATAACAATCAGGAGTCATCGATCAAATAATAGGTTTCAGCTAATTTAAAATCTGTACATTCCCATGTGTCATTATATGCAACACTTAGAACATTTAATGTGCCTCTCTTGTAGCATTTCATTTAGAGTACATAATGTGCCTTCAGTGTAACATTCAATTAATTAATCTGTCATTTCAATAGAACCCATTCCCCTAGTTCCTTTCTACTTCATCAGCAAACAAAATACTTAAAGGTATCCCATTGGAAACATCTCCTGAACTGAGAAAAGGTTGTATTACTCCATATGACATAAAGATTAGTTTTGGAGGCACAATGGCCATCACAGACCACAAGCCAAACCCTGAGAGATGGTGGGTATCATCTTCTACCATTAATTGGAAGACTTAATGGAAGGTAGTGATACATAATGCTGTTCCCGAACCTTTCTGTTTCCCAAAAGAGAGATCTCTTTTCTTCATTCTTGAAGTGCATTAGAAGTTCTTTAGAAAATTGTGAAGGTGTTTTTAAACTTTCAGGGCTATCACCGCAAGAGGCTGAGGTGTGGCTGGTGGTAATAATCTTATTGCTGATTTATATCTACATCACTGAGTAGCTTTCCTGGCTGCTCATATATTATGATCTGGAAAAAGTGCCATGAGAGAAGTTCTTTACACAGTGTTTTGATGGTGGTGGTGCTGGGGCTTAATGGAATTGTGAGACTGAGGAGTGAAACACAGGACATTCAAATGTACCTTTCTATCATTTTGCAAGTAAATAAGAATAAGAGCTTCATGCTCCCCCCCTGAATATTTCTTGACAGACATTGACAGACATTTGAAGACAGACATTATCTTCTTTGAAAAGAAAGAGGGAAAAAATCATTTCCATCAACCTGAAGGAGAATGACAGAACCAAAGTGCAGAATAAATTTTGGCAGAGCATTAGTGATACATGAGCAACCGCTCACATCTCCTGCAGAAGTGAGAGGGAAGGAACATGGTATTTATATTGCAGAACCTCAGTAGCATTGTGTTTCAGGAAGCTAAAGCAGGTCAGTGCCCACAAGGAGAGCAGTTCAGGAATTAGAGTGACAGCCTTGACATTCCTGCAGTTTTCAACCCAACAACCTGGCTGCTGAAAGCCCAAATACAGCTAATAGATGCCAAGTGCAACACAGAAGGTGAATGAAAACTCAGTCCAAAATACAGAAGAGTAAAGGGTTTGCAGCAGTCCTACTTCAGTCCTTGGAGCAGAATGTGTACTTCAGGGTTCCAGTATCAAGAGAACCATAATATTCAGCTACATCAAGGAGACCCATTGGCAGTTCACAGCACTTTGCTAATACAAATGTGCATTAGTGCTGCCATGTCAGAAGATATGCATCCTTATGATGGAGATATGCAACCTCATGATGGTTGAGGATACACACACACACACACACACACACAACCACACTCAGGTCTGTCAAACTCACCATTCTGCATATAATTTCCTTTGGAAACTTGTAACATGATTCAGAGATTTGCTAGGATATTTTATGTGTGACCATATAGGTTTTCTTAATAATTTAATAATAATTAATAATTAGCTGACTTTTCCTGTGGCTGGTGTAAATTTCATACAATCCCACTGTTTTCAATAGGATTTATTCCAAGCAATACATTTATGACTATAGTCCAGGATCTACTCTATGCTTAGTTGGTTGTTATTGTTTTTTAAAAGAAAACACCTGCCAGATTTGTGAATAGTGGATTGTCAATTGATCTCTCTTTTTAGTAGGATTTATTCTTAAGTAATATACTTAGAACTGCAGCCCAGAATGAGAACTAGGATCAGTCTGTTTCTATTTTTTCTACCCAACAAAATGGAGGGAAATTGTGTCAAGGGGGCTTGGGACTCTCTGTCTGTTTGTCCATCAGCAGGACAACTCTCTAAAAACAGATCAGAATGGGACCAGAATGGGAGAAGTCAGCAAAAGAAAATCAAGTTTGAAAATGGGCTGGATTTGTTGAGGAGCTGTGGAGAGCAAGATGGGTGGCTCTTTGAAATATTGCTGACTGCTCCATTCTCTCTCTTTTTTTTTTAATAAATCTTTATTGGCTTATAAAATTTAACACACACAAATACCTAACAAACATAAAATAAGAAAACAAATACAGATAGAAAAAGAAACAACAACAACAAAACCCTAAGGATCAACACCACACAGCCACAACAAAGAGAGAGAGACAAAAAAAAGAGAACACATAAATTTTTTAAAAACAGGGTTTCCTTCTAACGAAACAGTGAGTTTTGACTATTTACATGTCTTCTTCTTTTCTTGGTTCCTTCATCTTGTCTCTGTTTCTATTTTATTCGCAGTTCTTACTTGTTACTCTGAATGTTCATCTATATAGAATATATCATTTCCATATAGCCAAAAAAGGGTTTCCAATTTGTTATAAAGTCATTGACATCTTAAGGCACCTCTATTGTCCTTCTTGGTCATGAGGCCTTGAGCAGAACATATCCATCCCACCCCATTTCTTTTTTCAAAATCCTTTTTAATTTGAACAGAAAAGACAAAGGAAACAAGAACAAATTACAAGAATGATAATATGGAAATAAACCAGGCAAAAGAAGAAAGAAGGGAAAAAAAACAAAAAACAGAACAATTAAATAGATGGCTATACTCAAGTCTTAAACAACAGATTGGACTTTGACTACACAAATTAATCTAGATGAGATTTGCTAAAGTGTCAGTGGAAAATCAGTTCATATGAAGATACTGTAGATTTATCTTCCATCCAGGACTTTAAATCGAGTAGACTATAGTCTTTCAATTGGAGTAAAATTATCTCCTTAGCTGTCACTCTCTTGTGGCAAATCCAGCTTTTTCATACTTGAATCAGTTCCAATGTTTTTGTATCTTTGACCCGTATTTCATGCTATTTACACCCCTATGAATATTAAGCCATGCTCTGGATCCCTTTGATGAAGCAGTGCCACTTGGTAGGTCCCAGGAAAAATGCCTTCTCTGCCATGGCACCTGTCTTATGGAACAGCTTCCCCCACGAGGTATGAACATTCCCAACCCTGCCGGTGTTCTGGAAGGCTGTGAAGATCTGGCTATCTCCCCAGGCCCTAGGGCTGGGATGTTAACAAAGCTCTGGAGTGGGTGCGGGTGTTCCTAATATGTAGCCATTGACATATTTTAGGGGCCATGATCTAGCTTCTTTTTAACTGATTGTAAATTTGCTTTGTTTTTATCCTTGTTCACTGCCCTGAATTCTTTTGGTAGATGGATGGCTATATACAGTAAATGTGTTTAGTAAACAAATAAATAAAATAAATAAATCCAAACAATGTTAATGTAGAGCAGTTCCAAAGCATGAGTTGGTGTCCCTTCTACCATATTGTACTTCATATATGTAGCCATCTCATGCTTCCCAGTGGCCACCTATACACAGAAATACAAGGGAATGAAACAAGCAAAAAACACAGAGGAAATGCCTATTTACCCACTCGCATACATACACTCCTCACCACCACACGCAGAGGCCACACATATGCACCACTGTGATTAGACCCTCACATACATAGACCCAGATGCATTAGGCAACTTTGTTATGCTGAAGAAAATACAGATGCCTCCCATGGGTACTGGGTACAAGAGATGGAGAGAATTGATGTTCTATATGCTTTTGTCATTAAAAAAAAGCAAAACAAAACACCTTCTCTTCTTACAAATCGCTTGCCAGAACTGCTTTCTCATGACTCTGCAAACTCTCCTGCTAAAAGGAATGTCATTCCAACCAGATCATTAATTGCACATGAGGCCAGAGAGGCTAAGTCTCCCTGATGAATAATGGATGCTCATTTATATAAAAGAAAGGGAAACTCAATTGTTACAGCATTTTCCAACTATTTAGAGAGATTCCCCCCCCCCCAACCCTTTCACCAAATCTCTGCTAATCTTTATTTGTTATCAGTTTGGTGGCTGCTGTTGGGTTTTTTGTTTTTTGTTTTTTTTCCCACCTGGAACACAATTTCTAAACCACCACTATCTGGCCTTTTACAGACAAAACAAAAATATAGTGTCATTAGCAAGGGAAATGTTTCATGCTGTAATAATGTACTTCTTTCAAAACCGTGCTGCTTTAGAATGAACATAATGACATGACCAAAGCAGAATGGTTATATCAGTTGACAGTTGAAATTTATCACTGTCCAACCAAGGAAGGAAGAATCATCTGGTTTCTGTCTTTATGTCACTGGCCAGGTTTATGTGTCATAAGCCATTGTTTGTTTTGAACAATGGTTTGCTGAATAAGACATAGAATTTTGATTGCTAAGTCATAAGAAGTTAATAAACAGGATTACAAACTATTATGAGTGAGTTGAAAAGTGCTTCTAAGCCGAAAGCAATCAAGTGTCTGGCTTTGCATCTTGTACAAACTTGGTCAATGTGGATAATTATTCTGAAAATTGCATAAGAGTGCATTACTTTTATAACAAATGCCCAATTTTCATGGGCACAATTTTAAAATACTAATTACTAAACATATTTAAACCACAAATGTATATGTTTTGAATAGAGAACTATATTTAGATTTAGGTATAGGTGGCAGCATTGAGCCATCCATGGCTGATCTCTGAAAGCTCAGCAGAGTCAGACATGGTTAGTATTTGGAATGAGAGATCACTAGAAAGCCCCAGGGCTATAAACTAGACTAGGAAGTTGAAAATCATCCCAGAAAAAAGATAATAGCAAATCGTTTCTGTACTGATGCCAAGAAAGCTACATAGCGTTGGGCTTGACTTGAGGGGCACTTTACCTTTACATTATACTTTGGGAAGTTCCAAAAAGATTCATTCTTGGAGTATACCATAAACTGAATGAAATCCCTTAGCATCTTGATATTCAACACAAGGTGCCTGTTGGAAACAGCTGGCAAACTTCTTTGAAAGAGACTTGAGTTCCATTCCAATTTCATACCACAGACAGTTGATATGTAAAGATAGTTTTCACTTTTCTTGGACTGCTCATTAGAGATGAGACTATTGTCATAGATCTGATCCAGGAGTGAGCCAGTTTGAAGGGAATAACTTGGCATCTGGAATGTGTTTGGTTTCACATGAATTCATTGATTGATTTACTCTTCAGATTTATACCCTACCTTTTATGAGGGAATTGAAGGTGCCATTCCTTATCCTCTCTTCACTCCACAATAACCCATGGAGATAGATTGACCTGAGAGTGAGTGACTGGCCCAGGGTCACTTAGTGAGGTCCATTTTAGTCTGAGTATCCCTAAGCTGTTCATGTGACTATGTTATTGAAACTACACGAACTTCATTTTTTTTCAGTATGAAGGCAATACCAGTGTCATAATGTACAGAAATCTTGGTGACCAGGTGACTGTAGAATTACTGGAAAGCTGGCCAGAGAAAGTGATCAGGCTTCTGTGAAAATCAGAGTGGGCACAAAACAGACCTTGATGTTTTTATGTGGAAGTCAGCTGCCAAATTTTAGGATTAAGAGATTTTTTTTAACCACTAACTACTGTAATGTTGTCTCTGTCTGCCATATTGTCTACAACTAACTCCTTATCCATGTCAACTGCCATCTTGCGGATGGAGACATGCCCTTCATCACACAGGACAGTGTTTGAAAAGCTCCCCAATCTAGTCCAAGTCTGGATTAGATGCCTGGAGAAGTCTCTGCAGCTTTCTTGGCAACATTTTTAGAAGTGGTTTGCCATTGCCTCCTTCCTGGGGCTGAGAGAGAGTGACGGACCTACTGAAGCTGGCTTTGTGCCTAAGGCAGGACTAGAACTCAAGGTCTCCCAGTTTCTAGCCTAGTGCCTTTAACCACTACCCCAAACTGGCTTTCATAATTAGCATATGCAGATTGCATGAACATGATTTTGGCATCTATACTCCTTTGGTGATCAATTTCCTCTTTTCGTTTTTATGGTGCATGGGGAGCCGCCTATATGAGACCTCGTATAGGTCTTGTATAGGTGACTGCCTATGCACCATAAAAAAGAAAATTTTTTATGGTTATAAAAAAGGAATATTTTGGTCTCATCCTTGAGTGAAGATTCAGCTGAATCACTTTCCAGATTGATTTTCATTCCATTTAGTCAAATCCAGTGTGAATTTTGAATTCTGGTGTCAGCTAATCAGTGAATCCTCTAGTGAGAAATAAGTTTCAGGTTCTATTACTGCAACAGTGCACTCTGAAGGTGATTCCTCCGAGGTTTGTTTCTCTTTCTCTTTTCTTCTTAATCACAGCAGGTAGCAGTATAGGGTTATTCCAGGAAGGCTTTATGGTACTTACAGCCAGAAAGCATTAGTGAGAATTTCAGTCATATTAATACTTGGCTGGGCCATCTTTTATTAAATATGAATAAGGCAGATTAGTTTCATTAATGATGAAATGGAGACTGCTATGGGGCCTATAGTCTTTTTTGTTTTTTGTTTTAAAAACCCTTGAAACTCTAAATCTCTCTCTCTCTCTCTCTCTCTCTCTCTCTCTGTACATACATACATACATACATACATACATACATACGACAGCAGAGGAAACCTATTTTCTTTCCTTCTTTCTTTCAGATCCTGAGCTGCGCACTTCATCATTTGGCATTAAATGGCCTTTTGATGCCCAAAACAAACTTGTCAGTTCATCTCAGCTGGTCCTCCATGACAGATCACTGCCAGACAGACTTAAATATTCTGCAACATAAAAAGTTTGTGGACAGAGTTGTAGCATTTTCTTAAAATAGCATTTAATAAAGCACTTACTGTGAATGACCTAGACATAATTGTTCCCATCTAATAGATTAGTTTATGTAACACTGTTGTTGAAGACTAAATTCTGAAATTTCAAAAGATTTGACTAGAGTTTACAGATCACAACACCAGGCAGAAAATCCTATGGGTTCCTTATAGTGGAGGAAAGGGAGATCTGCTGAGAAAGCTGTTGTTATATCTGTAGTTCTGACTAAGATGGGAGGTGGACATAAAGTGTTTTCTACTGCAGTGGGTGAGAAAGCATCACTTCTTTTGTTACTTCCATAAAATTGGTTTCTGTATCATGTGGAACAATGTGATAAGTTATCCAGATGTTATAAACATTGAATTTGTGATGCTTGTTTTGTGATCCCCATCTCTGAATGTATTTATTCATTCAAGTTATAACCCATCTTTCTGTTTACTTGGAAACTCAAGGCTGTTACAGTAAGAATGATAACCACAAACAGAAAACACATGAATGCTAAAATTGTTAGCATTTAGCATGCTTGCTAAATAGAGAATCTTTACATCTTTATTCTCCAAATTCACATTGATTGAAGAAAAAAAAAAAGAAACTCAACATTGATATGCCTGGGTACATATTTTTATTGATATTTCTCTATGCTATATTTGATCAATACCCAGGGCTTTATAAGTATCACTTAACTGCACAAAAAGAATTGTGCTGCAATCATCATTATGCTTTTTTGCATGTTTTCTTTTTGGCACACTTGGAAGCATGACTAAAAGCCCTGAAATGAAAGAAAGAAAAGCTGTAGCAAAAGGTGCATAGTAAAATTACAGGACTTATTCAAGATATTCTCTAACAAACTCGAAATTTAGGAGATGTGGAATGCAACAGAGGAGATTGGTTCATCTCTGTGGTCTTGAATTAGCAACTAAATAAGCATGCAAGTGTTTGAATTTGATGAGTTTGAAGTTTATGGAGCAGCTCTCAAAGACTGATATTCTGAAAATTAGCAGATGTGTAAGAGAAGATACATCTTTTTTTAATATTGGAATTAAATACTGGCAAATGAAAATGGCAGTTTTTCTTTGCTTTGTGATTATAGTTTCAAATATTGTGATTCAGAAACTGTTGCATTTGTATGTTAATCTGCTTCTTAATGTTATGTGCATATACATCATACATACATATAAACACTATTAATTACTGTCATTTTGGACTGTCTTAGTGACCTTTATTAGTAATACATTTCTGAAGGTATTTTACTGCTGCTCAAAGGTAGTTTCTATGGTTACACTGTTTCCCTTTTTGTATTTCTGCATATTCAGAATGGCAAATTTATTCCATACTGAAGGAGAAGCAGTTTCACTGCAGTGCAGGTTCAAATCTATGATGAATTTAATTTCACTCACCTTGGAGAATGTGGTTCATTAAACTATAACTATTAGAGGCACACTTACTGTTGATAAAAAGTCATTTATGAAAACCATTGTACAATGTTTATCAAAACTGAACAGGTTGTTATAAACATCAAGCAGTGGAAACTTGGGAAGAAATAATTGTGTTCATCATGTAATAAAAAGAAACTTTTTGTTCTTAATACTCTGTTGAAGAGGGATGAAATGCAAGTGAGTTTTAAATGTCCTAAATTCACCACCATATCTTTTCCATCTCTTGAACAGATGCAATGGGGAATTGAAACTAGTGAAATGCAGAAAGTTTAGACAGTAATTGCTTTATTAATATGCTTATCCACAAAACAATAGTTTGGGGGGATACATTTAACATTCTTGCATTAGGAGACAGCTTAACATTTGTAGTGTGATTTTGTTTTGGAAAATCAATTCTGAATAGTGATTTATTGGCTTATGGATCTCTGGATAATAAGAACAGTGCTCAAGTCTAGCAGAACCAACCAAGAGCTGTTGAACTGGAGCAGAGAAGGAACAGAAATTTTAATCAGGCTTTTGCTCTGAAAAAAAAAAAAAGACTTTCATTTGTTACTCTGATTTCATTGTTACCTGAAGGAACATCTAAAAGATGAGTGGGCTCTTCAGCAGTTTTAAGGAACAGTTCAAGGATTGGCAATCATTTCAAGCATTACACTGGGTACCACAGCGCATTATTTCACATATTGGCTTGGATGCTTTTCTATCTATCTATCTATCTATCTATCTATCTATCTATCTATCTATCTATCTATCTATCTATCTATCTAATCTGTCTCCCCAAATATTGCAAAATCATAACATCTCACAAGATTTCAATTAACTTACTTTTTTTGTGTGAAATCTCATGAAATTTCAATATACTCTGTATATATTTATACAGTGGGAATAGAGAGAGAGAGAGGAAAGAGAGGGAAGGTAGTTAAGACTGATGGGGTGGAACTACCAGTGGGCCACATAGGAGACATACAGACCAGCTTGGTATCCCACAGTCACATTGGAACCACAATGAGGAGGCAAGGAAGACAGCAACATCCAAGTACCAGCAAAGGATAAGACAGGTTCTGAAGAACCAGCCCGATGGGAAGAACAAGATCCACGCCATCAACATGTATGCCCTGCCAGCCATCAGATACTCTGCTGGTATAATGAGCTGGCCAAAGCAGGAAGCTGCTGACATGAAGACCTGGAAGCTCCTCACAAAGGAGGTTTCCATCCCAAATCCAATACCCAGAGACTCTACACCAGCTGGGAAGAGGGCGGGCGGGGTCTGATGAGTGTCAAAGCCACTGTCCTGGATGAAACCCAGAGCATCCAGGAGTACATCAGTAAGATGGCACCCAAAGATGAGCTACTAAGAGAATGCCTGAGGCAGTAGCAGACATGGGAGGAAGTTCAAGCAGAGGAAGTTCCATAGCAAGAGAAGCACTTACATGGGATGTACCATCACCAGATAGCTGAGGCGGCTGACATTGGGAAATCCTACCAGTGGCTGCAAAGGGCTGGACTAAAAGACAGCACTGAGGCACTGATCATAGCAGCACAAGAACAGGCTTTAAGCACCAGATCCACAGAAGCAGGGGTCTACCACACTAGACAGGACCCAAGATGCAGACTGTGCAGAAAGGCCTCAGAAACAGTCCAAAACATAGTGGCAAGGTATAAGATGCAGGCAGGAACAGCATACACTGAATGGCACAACCAAGTAGCTGGCATTGTGTACAGGAATATCTGCACAGTGTATGGGCTAGACCCTCCCAAGTCCAGATGGGAGATTCCACAGAAGGTCGTGGAGAATTTCAAGGCTAAGATCCTGTGGGACTTCCAGATCCAGATGGACAGGCAGGTATTGGCTGATCAACTGGACATTGTGGTAGAAGACAAGGACCAGAAGACAGTGATAGTGATAGACATAGTGGTGCCAAGTGACAGCAACATCAGGAAGAAGGGATATGAGAAGCTAGAGAAGTACCAGGGCCTGAAGGAGGAACTAGAGAGGGTGTGGAAAGTAAAGGCCAAAGTGGTCCCAGTGGTGGTAGGAGCACTCAGGGCTGTGACTCCTAAGCTGGGAGAGTGGCTCCAACAGATCCCAGGAACAACATCAGAGCTCTCTGTCCAGAAGAGTGCAGTGCTAGGAACAGCTAAGATACTGCGCAGAACCCTCAAACTCCCAGGCCTCTGGTAGAGGACCTGAGATTGAGGAAGACATGTACCACCTATTGGGGTGAGAGGGGAATTTTTATATATGGAGTTGTATCATTCATGCCCTGAGACCTGTGGACCCCAAGTAGCCAAACTCTTAGCTAGCTCTTAGCTAGCCATATGTAGTATGGATAAGATGGAACGTCATGCACTTGTTAGCTATATACAAGTCCATTGTACCACCATAGCATTTGACGTGATTTTCTTAAGGAGGTGTCAATTTTGTGAACATGCATTTTGACTCATAAGCCTCGATAAGACACTACATTATAGTCTCTGAATAATACTAGTTCTTGGATAAAAACATATAGACTGCAGAGGCACATTAAGTCCTGCACATATTTCAAGTGGTTAATAGTTAATGCCTCCAACAGCAATCTGTCTTGTTGTATTGGTCCAGAGAGTACTTGTAGTTGAATTATAGACTTTAGGTCAATAATTCTTATAAATAAGTAAAGTTGTATGCTACCTGAAAGCCGTGAGACTACCTTACCTGATGTGAACTTTGTTCTGAAAGAACTGGGGTGAAAACACAGAATACCTTCTGTCAAGATACATGTTGCCCCACATTCTTTAGTCTTTTTTCTACTTTAAGTACATTATAGATTATGCATGAAAGACTTTTTAGAGTTTGCCTATCTATTTAACACATCCTAGTTAAAAGTCAGCAGAGATGTTCTACTTCTTTCAGAGCTCTTACAGAGAAAAGTTCTATAAACAGGTATA